>NW_016108038.1:507630-520529 GCF_001604975.1 Cebus imitator | reverse complement strand
TATTATTAGCACACTGTTTTCAAGTGCTTTCTAAGTAGTAGGTCTCTTCAGTAAAAATAGTAGCAAGCCTCGGTGACTGAATTCAACAGCTAAATTTCTATAAAAAATCAGAGCAGATTTTATTAGTGAATATTCATGCACTAGTCACGCTCCATGGGCTTGTAATTGAATTGGGAGTAAAGGAAAATATGTCAACTGTCTTACTGTACCTATTGCATGTCTCCAACGGCTGAGCTCACAAGGGGCTTTCTTTTTGGAATTATATTTGCCATAGGGGATTTGAAGTTCATACTGTGCACAAGTATGCAACCAGCTCCATTTAATCCTACAGACCACGCCTACTTCAGGGGCAACATTTTATACACCCTACATGCAGAGGGAATTACTTTTAAAATACAACTTATGTGTTTCCATTAACAAAGCAATGCAACTTCACAGAAAAAGAACTGTAAAATTGCCATTATGGGGAAGAAAATAGATTTTTTTTCAGTATTCCTTTACTATTTTATTTTATTTTATTTTATTTTATTTTATTTTGAGATGGAGTCACACTTTGTTGCCCAGGATGGAGTGCAGTGGCACGATCTCGGCTCACTGCAACTCCGCCTCCCGGGTTCAAGCAGTTCTCTCTCAGCCTCCGGAGTAGCTGGGATTACAGGCATGTGCCACCACACTCAGCTAATTTTTTTATTTTTAGTAGAGGCGGGGTTTTACCATATTGGTCAGGCTGGTCTTGAACTCCTGACCTCAGGTAATCCACCTGCCTCGGCCTCTCAAAGTACTGGGATTACAGGCGTGAACCACCACGCTCAGCCTCAGTGTTCCTTTACTAAACCAACACTGCCCAGACTGTTTTACATGTCAGGAACAGGAATAAGCAACTTGTTAGTTAGTTTTAAAGGGTAATTAGAATACTGAAGCATTCAGTCCATTTTTTGGCTTTCTTAGTAAATATTGATGTATTCTTTCTAATATAAGCTCCTTTAGAGACTTGTTACTGTTTCTGCAGAAACAAAGCAAAGCAAAGCAAAACAAACAAAGAAAAATCAATGGACAATGAGATCTCTTTTTTAATTCTTTTTTTCATTTTTATAATTTCTCTTTATATTCAGGGAGAAAAAGAATTTCAATTCATTTGTTTGTTTTGGTCATCACTGCCTTATATATCTGAAAGGTAAACCATATGATATTATAAAACAATTTTTAATTCCTCACAAAAAATTGCTAACAGGACTCCTTTTATTTCTACCTATACAAAGACATTTTTGCTTTCTTTTAAACTTGTGGGAAATTTACATTCCTGAGGTGGTACTTTACTGCTAATCCTGGGCTGTTGGAATATTAGCATATTACTACATTGAAATATACTCTGGTCAAAAAGGAATCCACCAGGGCTCAGCCCAAATTACAGGTGAAACTTTGTAGTAGACTAATGCAACAAAATATGACATTGTAATCTAAATAAATCAGCCAGGAGATAGCATAAAGATATACATTAAACTTTGCAACATATTAAATAAGTTCAAAAATATTACAAACAACAGAATATGCTTTAAGTTTAAAACTTAGATTCAAAAATATATATTTTTAAAGAACACATACATATCCCAGCACTTTGGCTTCTGAGGCAGGAGCTTGATATCAGCTTGGGTAACATGGCAAACCCCATCTCTACAAAAATATGAAATTTGGCTGAGTGCAGTGGCTTAAGCCTGTAATCGCAGCACTTTGGAAGGCCGAGGGGGGCAGATCACTAGGTCAGAAGATCGAGACCATCCTGGCTCATATGGTGAAACCCCGTCTGTACTAAAAATATAAAAATAAGCCAGGCGTAGTGGCACGTGCCTGTAGTACCAGCAACTAGGGAAGCTGAGGCAGGAGAATTGCTTGAATCCGGGAGGCAGAGGTTGAAATGAGCCGAGATCATGCCACTGCACTCCAGCCTGAGCGACAGAGTGAGACCCCGTCTAAAAAAAAAAAAAAAAAAGAAAAGAAAAAATATGAAATTTAGCCTGTAGTCCCGGCAATGACAGGTGACTGAGGTGGGAAGATCACCTGAGCCTGGGGAGGTTGAGGCTGCAGTGAGCCTTGATCACGCCACTGCACTGCAGTTTGGGTGACGGAGCAAGACCGTGTCTAAAAAAAGGAATATAAACATAAACCTTATCAAATTTAAAGCCATAAAATTAAAACAATCACAAATTTAAGGGCGGTGGTCGGGCGGGGGGTCCTTGCTTTAAGCCAAGAATGCAGAGAAATGCAATGAAGGGGAAATCACACGTGGTTATAAGATATTGTCAAAGTGATATTTTTGTGAATGTGGGGTATAGGTAGAAGAAAGTAAAGGAGAATTAAAGAGAGATGAATGAAGAAAGGAGGAAAGAGAGAAGGATGGGGGGAAGGAAGGAAAGAAGAAGGGAGGGAAGGAAGGAAGAAGAAGGGGAGGCAGGGAAGGAAAAGAAGAGGGAATGATTTATGTACCACAAATGAGAATATGTCATAAAGCAAGAATTATTATAAAATTATATCCATACAATGAGTTGAAAGTAAAAGGGAGAGGAATATCACTTGGATTAAAACCACTAAGTGATGGAGATTTCGTTCTGAGAGACAAGATCACACCATGCTGTATCATTCTCCAGTTGGCTGGAAATTTGAGAAGCATGTCTCTGTCCAGAAATTCATTGCAGTTCATGGATTGGAAATGTCATAGCAAAAGAAAAATTGTCTAAAGAAAGAGTGGGTTTGGATTAAAATGCTTTAACCAGTTAGCTTGTGTGTGTATATGTGTGTGTGTGTGTGTGTGTATGTGTGTGTACGTATGCACATTTCTCTCATATGCCCATTTTATTTCTGCTGTTGCATACTATTACACTGACATTATATTTATACACTGGTAAAAATCAAAGGATAGTATATTTATTATTTTTGTCTGACTTCCAAATACAATTAGTTGCAACTATGCATGTGTTTCATATTTTTGAACTTTTTATGTTGTAATTGATCTGGTTAAACATATAGAAATGTTTAAATTTGTGTCTTAATTTCTGTGTGTATAACTTTTCCAATTAAATCTGAACATTTTCTAAATTTGTGTTATTTGATGCATCCACTACACATATTGATGAAATACAATTTAAATATAAAGTAGCTTTTAAATTTTTATTTTATGGTCCTTTCACTGCTAAAACAAATTTATATTAATGCCATCATGAAATTTTGGAGGAAATATATTGAAAGTAATTTCCCTTTGGATGCATGTTTTAAATGTTGAGATCCCAAATAATGCAAATATAAATATTTTAAACAGCCCCATGAGAGTTCTCATGTTCTATTTTGAGAAATCTGATAGACAAGCTGGTAATTACATTGGACATGGGCTTTCAATCAACTCAGGCTGCAAGCTGTGCTTCAGTGATTCTCCAAGCACCATGATAATTAATCATAGACTTTAATATAAGATAATACCCTCCAAGTCCCTGGAGACAGCTAAGTATACATCAACCTCTTCCAGGACGGGCTCCTCACTTTGAGAGCATAAACCCGTAATTGTTATCTTCTCGAAGTTTACAAGTGTACCCTGTCAAAGGCCTTCCCCAAAGCAACGTTTCATTTCTCCTTGGAGGAGACTGCCATTAACTACTGTTCATCGCCACCCCAATGAGTCATATCCTAAACCTGTAGGGAGAACCCGTCAGTGGAATTTTAGTTACACATCCCATTGAAGACACACTGAGTTTGAGTAGATCAAGTTTGCCTTTATTTTATCACAAGCTATCTGGAATAAAGATATTATTTAAATTTATTCTCAATGTGGTGATGACGACAGAGAAAAAAATATACAAATGATTATAGCCCCAAGGTCTATGCTGTGGGGAACAAGGGGATTCTGAGAATGAGGAATCTGGAACAACTGACATGCATCTTCATTAAAGAATCATTATAATCACAGGTTTGAAGGTGTCCATGCCTGGGCTCCAGTTAACTAATTGCTATCATTTGCTAAGTGCTTTTGTTGCCTGAGTTCAGAGGACAGATGCTCCCCTACCTGGGACAAAACCAGGCTAATTTGCAAAATCTCTTTTTAATAACACATTTCTCTGTATGTCTGTAGTTACCTGTTTCTTTATTGGAACCTCAACATGTGAGTGTAGGTCCCAGACAGCAAGATGAGAGAGAACATCCTGATTAAAAGTATTTTTGAATAAAACAGTCTATCAAATTAGAGGCAAATTGGAAAGCAAATTTCATTATGAAATCCCACATTCTGAAAAGAATCACAAACATGGAGACACAGGTTTGCAAACCAATATCCAAGTCAGGACTGTGTTCCAACAGCTCATCTCTGACATGTATGAATTTGCAGGTTTGCACCTCATGCGTTTCCTAAAATGTAATTCTGTCCATTTGTTCATGTAGCCTTGGGTGTCATCTCCATTGAATAATAATATTCTTCCCCAAAGTACGTACTATTTGTCAGGCTTTGTGCTGAGCAGTTTAGTTTGCCACAGACCTGGAAAGGAAGATTGAAAAAAGTAGTGATGTCATTTTTGCCATCTTGACCACCCAGTGAGGGGGAGATAACAGGTATCATGCTTGCTCCATAAATGAGCAAGATGTGTGTAGCTTCAGGATAGGTATGGAAGGAAGGAAGGGAGGGAAGGAGGAAGGAAAAAAGGAAGGAGGGGAAAGACAAAGGATGGAGGAAAAGAAAGAAAGAGAGAGAGGGAGGGAGACAGAAGGAGGGAGGGAAGAAGAGAAGAGACAGATGAATGAAGGAAGGAAGGAGGAAAAAAGAAAGGAAGGTCAAAGGAAAACAGAAGGAAGGGAAGGAGAAAAGCTGGGAGAAAAGGAGGGATGAAAGAAAGGAAGGAGGGTGGGGGGAAAATGAAGAAGGAAGGAAGGAAGCAAAGAAGGAAGGGAGAAAGGGAGGAAGTGAGGGGAAAAAGGGAGGAAGGGAGGGAGGATGGAAGTAAATCAAAAAGGAAAGAATGTCAAAAGAAAATGGAAGGAAGGAAAGAAGGAAGTTAGAAGGGAAGAGAGAGGATGGGGGAATGAAGGGAGGCAGTAGGGAAGAAGAGAGATATTTTTATGTTACCAAATGGCTCACCTTGATTGTAAAACTGAGCCAAGACAGGAATTTTGATTTCTTGTCTGCCATCAGTATGGTGTCCCCAAAGAAAGAAAGAAATAGATAACAACAGATATACAGAGAAATGTGCTATTTAAAAGGGATTTTGCAAGTTGGCCTGGTTTTGTTTGGGGTGGGGGAGCATCTGTTTTCTCAACTCAGGTAACAAAAGCACTTAGTAAATGATAGCAATTAGATAACTGGAGCTCAGGCACTGAAACCTTCAAACATGTGATTAAAATGATTGTTTAATGAAGAGCTGGGAGAGAGCCACTCTGGCGTTCTAAAAGGAAAATGAGATACTCAAAATGACAAGCCAGATTGATAATCTATTAACACGTTGACTTTCTTAGGAAGAGGAATCAAGCGATGCGGTAAATGCCATAGACAATTCTCACAGTGGAATGAGCTATATAGTGGGCTACACATTTGAAGGACTGATGGAAAAATAAGTACAACAGAAGGCAGAGAGGTGGATACTCTAGTTCTAACCCTTATCTGTGACTAACTTGCTTAGTATCTTGCAGATACCAGCACTTCCTTTAACATTTAGGTCAATGTATGCATTCAGGAGATCTTACACAGTTGTGAGATGCAATTAAATAATTATGTCTCATGGTCCATGTAATTAACTCTTACTCCTAGAATTCCTTATTCCCCACCTTGTCCTTGCTATACTTTGCTACAGATAACACATACACACATATATGCATGGTGACATTGTTACGTTTATAGAACAGGTACATTGATTCACTTAGTCCCTTGATTTCATATTATTCAAGCAGGGTATGGTGGCTGACACCTGTAATCCCAGCACTTTGGGAGGCTGACGTGGGAGGATCTTTTGAGCCCAGGAGTTTGAGACCAGCCTGGGCAGCATAGTGAGACCCCATCTGTGCAAAAAGTGAAAACGATTAGCCAGGTGTGGTGTCAACTGCTTGTAGTTCCAGCTACTCGGGAGGTTGAGGCAGGAAAATCACTTGAGCCCAGGAGGTGGAGGCTGCAGTGAATTGAGATCATGCCACTGTACTCCAGTCTGGGTGACAGAGTGAGACTCCATCTCAAACAAAAAAGAAAGTTAAGCACAGAATTAGCACTTGACTCAGCAGTTTCACGCCTAGGTATATACCTTCAAAAATGAATAACAGGAATGCAAAGAGATGATTGTATGCCAGTGTTCATGAAAACATTATTCACAATGGTCAAAAGATAGAAACAACCCAAATGTCCATCAACCAATACATGAACAAACAAAATGGGGTCTAGCCACACAATGGAATATATTATTCAGCCATAAAATTAATGAAGCTCTGACTCATGCCATGTTCTTCTACAATATGGAAGACCTTTGAAGATATTGTGCTCAGTGAAGGGAATCAGACATGAAGGAACGCATGTTGTATGATTTGGCCGACATGAAATATCTAGAGAAAGCAAATTTGTAGAGATAAAGTAGATTGGTGGTTACTAGCGGTGGAAGGACAGAGGGAGGAAAGGGAAGTTACTGCATAATGGGTATAGATTTTCTCTTTGGAGAAAGAAAAAAATTGGGAAATAGATAGAGGTGATATTTGCAAAACATTGTGAATATATTTAATACCACAGAATTGCACACTTTGGTTAAAATGGCAAGTTTCACATTATGTATGTTTTACCACCATAAAAATAGTGGAAGAAAATTAGCCCAGCCCTATTAAATTTTAGCAAAGAAGAAAACCCTAAACTACTACACAACCTGTGCATGTAAGAAAATTGTACTTCTACCCCACAAATTTGTATAAATACATAAATAAATATTTTTAAAACAAAGTTTATTAGAAAATGTCTGTATCTCTAGCCACCTCCAACATACACATGCTAAAACTCTTTCATGAGAATTCCTGGGAAAATAATGAACAGTTTTACTAAAATATATCTCTCTCACAAAATCTTTAATCTCTGTTGAAATTTTTTTTCTTCTTCTTTCTTAATTTTTAGCTGAATACAAATACATACATGGAACCATCTGTTGCTTGAATGACCAACTCTTGTCTCCTGTACAACCCTTTGTAAAATTCTCAACTGTGTATTTAGTGTGGAAGCAAGATAGCACTAGTTAGGCTTACAGTCATTGTGCTAGTTTTCAACTTAATTCCATGCCTCACCAAAGGACTTGAGAAAAGAGTCCATGTGATAGCCTAACTATGTTTTAGGATATCTTTTTGCAAATGCCCTACAAAAAGTAAAAAATAAAATAAAAAAGAGGCCAGGCATGGTAGCTCTAATCCCAACACTTTGGGAGGCTAAGGCTGGCAGATCACTTGATGCTAGGAGTTCAAGAGCAGCATGGGCAACATGGTGAAACCCCGTCTCTACTAAAAATACAAAAATTAGCCAGGCATGGTGGTGCATGCCTGTAATCCCAGCTACTTGGAATGCTGAGGCACGAGAATTACTTGAACCCAGGAGGTGGAGTTTGCAGTAAGCCAAGATTGTGCCACTGAACTCCAGCCTGGGGGACAGAGCAAGACTCTGTCTCCAAGTAAGAAATAAAGAAAGAAATAAGGTTTTGGTGTCCTAAGAAAAAGAACAAATAATTAAATAAAGGTGTTAATATAATGAGAAAGGGTTACAAATGCAAAACTAAAGAGACATCTACAGAAACTATATAAACATTCCTTTTTTCTCTATGTTTCAGTGACAGATTTTCTTTTCTATAACAATAACTTCAAGTCATAGAGTGGATTCAAAATAACCCGATTTTTGTGCCTTGTCCAAATCTAAACCTTGGGAGACTTTTATGAAGCTGTTTAATGCATCTCTAGGTTTCAATGACATCGCTGAAAAGAGAGTGAATGATAATTGTTGAACCTATTTCACAGAGAGTTGTTGGGAAGGTCAAAAATGAGCATTTCATTATAGGTATTTTATAAACTATAAACTAGCATGAAATGGAAAACGTTCACGGTTAACAGCATAAAATTCAACCCAGAGGACAAAGAGTTTAAAAATTGAAGAACGAAATTTCTGGGAGAAAATGTGTTCCTGACATAAAGATGACATATTCTCTGGACTCAAACCTGTCCAGGGGTGGGAAGGACAGTGGCTGATGCCAAAGCACATCTTACCCTTATGCTAAGCCCGGGACTTCCTTGAGACTATCCATGGCATTGGTCTTACCTGCGTGTGTTAGCTCTGCTAAAAGCAGGAGAGAATGTTTGTTGGCTCTAGTAAGAACAGAGATATGGCATGAGGCTTATGCAACCTCTTGCCTAGAAGTCACAACACCAGCCATGTCTAATCTTTTGGCTTCCCTGGGCCACACTGGAAGAATTGTTTTGGGCCACACATAAAATACACTAATACTCACGTTAGCTGTTCAGTTTTTTAAAAGTTGCAAAAATATCTCATAATGTTTTAAGAAAGTTTGCAAATTTGTGTTGGGCCATATTCAAAGTTGTCCTGGGCAGCATACAGCTCACAGGCCATGCGTTCAATAAACTAGAGCTATACCATTCCATATTCTTAAGGGAGAAGAAAAGTCAACTGCCAGTGATCACCGAACATAATGATGAAGAATGGAGACTTTTATTTGTTGAATTTTTGTACCCCCCAAAAAGATGTGTTGGTATTTAACACCTTAGATCCCAGAATGTACCCTTTTTTGGAGACAGGGTTCTTATAGAGACAAATTAGTTAAGATGAAGTCATACTGGAGTAGGGTGAGACCTTAATCCAATATGAGTGGTGTCCTAAGAAAATGTGGTATATATACACCATGGAATACTACTCAGCCATAAAAAGGACTGAACTAACAGCATTCACACCAACCTGGAAGGAGTTGGAGACCATTATTTTGAGTGAAATAACTCAGGAATGGAAAACCAAACATCCTATGTTCTCACTCATAATTGGGAGCTAAGCTATGAGAATGCAAAGGCATAAGAATAACACAATGGACTTTGGGAACTTGGGGAAAGGGTGGGAGGGGAGTGAGAGATAAAAGACTACACATGGGGTACAGTATACACTGCTCAGGTGATGGGTGCACCAAGATCTCAGAAATCATCACTAAAGAACTTATTCATTTAACTAAACACCACCTGTTCCCCAATATGAGTGGTATCCTTATAAGAAGGAAAGAGATAAAGAGACAGACACATACAAAAAGAAGATCATGTGAAGACAGAGGCAGAGATTGGAGTCACACAGCCACAAACCAAGAATCTCCAAAGATCGCTGGCCACCTACAGAAGCTAAGAGAGAGACAATGAAACAGATGATCCCCTAGAGCCTTCAGAGAGAGCATAGCCCTGTCCACACCTTGATTCTGGTCTCAAAGACCTCAGAACTGTGAGAGAATACATGCCTGTTGTTTTAAGTTACCTGGTATATGGTATTTCTTAGTTCAGCTCCAAGAACAAATATGGGATATTTGTTTTTTATTGTAGGTTACCTGGAGATAGAGTAAATAATTCTCATCTAGAAATCGCAGCTCTGCATTGGGAGAAAGAGAGACTGTACTTTCTGCAAAAGGTAGCCACGACTTCATGAGCACCTCGCAGCAGCACCTGGTTCAAATGAAATTCCCATTCGGTCTTGGCTCTTTTGAAGATATTGATGATGTTATGCTAAGTGAAGGATGCCAGACACAAAACAACAAGTATTATGATTCCACTGCTATGCAATATCCAGAATGGGCAAATTTACGCAGACAGAAAGTAGAATGGTGGTTACCAGAAGTTTGTGCAGTGGATGGTGAGAAATGCAGACTTATTGTTTGCACTCTTATAAGTGCAAAGATTTAGCTTTGCAAGGTGAAAAGAGTTCTGGAGATGGATAGCGGTGATGGTTGCACAATATGAATGTACTGTACTTAATACCACCAAAATCTTAAAAGTGGCTAAAATGGGCTGGGCATGGTCGCTCATGCCTGTAATCCCAGGACTTTGGCAGGCCAAGGGGGGTCAGATCACTGGAGGCCAGATGTTCAAGACCAGCCTGAACGACATGGTGAAACCACGTCTCTACTAAAAATAGAAAAATTAGCCAGGCATGGTGGTGCATGCCTGTAATTCCAGTTACTTGGGAGACTGAAGAATGAGAATTGTTTGATCCCGGGAGGAGGAGGCTGCAGTGAGCCAAGATCGCACCACTGAACTCCAGCCTGGGCAACAGAGCGAGACTCTGTCTCAAAAAAAGAAAAGAAAAGAAAAGAAAAGAAAAAAAAAACCCCATCACCACCACCACCACCACCACCAACAACAACAAAAATGTTAAAATGGTACATTTTATCTTAGGTATATTTTACCACAATTAAAAAGTACTATGTTATTTTAAAAACTAAGGCTCACCTGTTAAAGATTATGTCTCTTGATCTGTAATAACAGTGTCTTGAAAGGCATTCTTGGGGGACTCTATGGAGCCAGCACCTTCCTCTTTTTTTCTTTTTTTGAGGCAGGGTCTCATCCCCATCACCCAGGCTTTACCATAGCTCACTGCAACCTCAACTTCCCAGGCTTAGATGATTCTCCTACCTCAGCAACTCCATCTTGAACAGAAGCTGGGTAAAATGATGCTGAGACCTGCTGAGCTGCATTCCCGGGAGGTCTGGCATTCTTAATCACAGAAGGAGGTAAGAGGTCAACTCAAGATACAAGTCACAAAGACCTTGCTGATAAACAGGATGCAGTAAAGAAGCCGGCCAAACGCACCAAAACCAAGATGATCACAAAGGTGACCTCTGGCTGTCATTACTGCTCATTATAGGCTAATTATCATGCATTAGAATGCTAAAAGACACTCCCAACAGCATGTGACAGTTTACTAATGCCAAGGCAAAGTCAGGAAGTGACCTTATGCTATGTGGTGTAAAAAGGGGAAGAACCTTCAGTTCCTGGAATTGCCTACTCCTTTCCTGGAAAACTCATGAATAATCCACCCCTTATTTAGCATATAATCAAGAAATAACCATATGTACACTCAGCTGAGCAGCCCACACCACTGCTCTGCCTATGGAGTAGCAATTCCTTATTCCTTTACTTTCTTCATAAACTTACTTTCACTACTCTATGGACTCACCGGAATTCTTTTTTATGTGAGGTCCAAAAACCGTCTCTTGGGGTCTGGATCGGGACCCCCTTTTTTGTAACAAAATCATCTTATCCAAAGCTTGTACAGGTTAGGGGATTTTCAAAGACAGTTTAAGGGAAGGGGGTGAGGTGGCAGGTAACAGGTGCTTGCTGTGGACTGATTAAGGCAGAGATGAAATCTTAGGGGGTCGAAGCTGTCCTTCTGAAGGCTGAATTGCTTCTGGGTGGGGCCACAGGAGGGCAGTTGGTGGGTGCAGGTGGAGCCACGGGTATTGGACATGCAAAAAAACTGGAAAGTTATCTCGAAAGGCCAATCTTAGGTTCCACAATAGTGATGTTATTTATAAGAGTAATTGGGGAAGTTGCACGTCTTATAACCTCTGGAATAATGGCTAGCAATCTTTCATGTCTGCGCCTTAGCAGGGATCAGGTTCCTCTCTTCCCCGCAGTCCAATGGCTTCCCATCAGCTTTAGAAATGGGGTTGAGTTTCTGGGCAAGGCCTATTACCATTTAAACTGTAGCACAGAACAATTAAGGGAAAGGCAAGATGAGGGGGTAGGCTAGCTCAGCTTACTGTTACAATTTTTTATCACAGATGATTGAATTTTTGCAAAGTCGATTTTTCTCACTGATAGAATTTTTGCAAACACACACTTGCTAACTCACGTATACTCACATGAACACACTGACACAAACACACTCACACATACCTGCACACAAACAGGCCATGCACAGAGTTCTACAACTTATTTTGCTCTTAGACTGATTCCATTTTTCCTGCTTCAGGGAAAGACTACATTTAAAGCTGATCGTGAAATACAAGAGAATGTGCTCCTCCCTGAATTTCTTTTTTCTTTCTTTCTCTTTTTTAAAATTAACTACATGTAAGCTTAATTTTATAATTCTAAAGAGAGAGACACATGTTTGAGAACCTAGTATAAACAAAACATGGTACATAGAAACAAATAAACAAACAAAAACCCCAGTATGTATTTCAGCACGTGGTTTGAAATCCTCTGAAAAAACTGCAGAATCCTTTTAGAGGCTGAAACATTGATGTAATTCACAAACCACTGCAGTAGCCGTCTCAAATTCTCTTGACACAATTACTGTTAACACACTGGGTGAATACAAATTAGCAGATGAAAAAGATACCATGAAAACATTTAAATTAAACTTGGCCCTGGTGCTTCCTGTAGGGGATGCTCCTGTACTCCCTAGAATTACCAAGAAGCTTCAAACAAAAATATGTGAGGAGTCGGGGAAATAGGACAGCATTTCTGCCCTTGGTGATTCAGGTGAAAACAATTAGAAGCCTAATTAAGGATGCTATCTGGGTTTTTATGGCATATATCTATTCAAAGCTTTGAAGTTAATAGTGTTTTAAAGGATGTTCTCGGCTTTTCTGTTTTTGTTCCTGAAGCCATTTTTTTTTTTTTTTTGGAAACCATAAGTTAAATCGTATCACATTGATAATTACAATGTCAGTTTAATTTTAAACCGCCTCCACAGGCGCCTTCTGGCATGCATAGTTTTGCGTGCTAACAAACATTCTGGGCCACTAATAATGAATTAACCAGGTAAAAATGGGATTATTTCTTTAGAATTAAAAATAAAAGAAAGGAACGTAAAAATGCAGTATAAATAGGAAGACTGTAAATTGAAATATAAATTTAGGATATGGAAGGGAACAGGA
>NW_016108038.1:496904-507246 GCF_001604975.1 Cebus imitator | reverse complement strand
TAGGATATGGAAGGGAACAGGAACACTCAGTGCATTAATATGCATCTATGAATTTGAAAATTATTCTTCTCTAATGAGGTAAGTATTCTGTGAACATATTTATCATATATTTACATATTTACACATGTAAACTCATGAGTACATGCACAAGTAAATGACACTTACATAATGTTATGTAGTTCTTAGCTATAATAAAGGTAACTAGATGACAACTTTCTTTTTTTATACCCCAAATTACTTAGACACCTTCACTACTGACAAAATAGAACCAAAGATTATTTGCATTTGTACAATTCTTTATATGGAATACTTGTCCACTCTAGGAAAAAATGGTGGAATTTTAACCAATAAAGAAACCATGAATATGACAGTGCACTTGTTGAGCTGAGGTTGCATGAAGACATGGGTATTTGACATTGGATGGAGTTTGGGTTGAATCAAAATCTCAGTCAGATATTGGAATATGCTATAGTTTGGAAGGAACCCTACCCAGGAGGTAATTGCCTGGCAAGATGTCAGAACCCCAGCATTGGAAAGTGGTCAGCTCTCAGGTAGTTGGGTAGTAAAAAGAATTTACAGACAACCATATGGGTTTAAAAAAGGAAGTTTTATTGGATAGAAAGAATGCTGCAGAAGAGTGTAGTGGGTGCCTCAGCAAGGGAGGACTGAGCTTGCCATGGTAGATTTTCATTGTCAGTATTTAAGGACCTTAAAGCAGGAGCTGAAGGATAATTTGCACCATCGTAGCCATGTAGATCAGAGAAATGATTATATTTGTAGCCATTTTGATGCCTTAATGTCAGCAAGGGTTGCAAAATGAGTTTTGACATGCATGCATTCTGGAGTAACTAGAAATTCTAGTTACTTATAATTTTCGGGGAAAAGAAGCCTGATATCCTATACCAGCTTTGGAGAATAGGGGAGTCTAATTACTTTTGAATTTCTCTGATGAGGAGTCTGGCCTCTGGATGATCTGCTTCATGTCCACCAGGTAATCTTTGGTCCCCTCAGTAATAATTAAGCTAGTTGTTTTAGGTAAGGTTCCCCGAGAGACAGTGTGGAGAGGAAACAGGAGGAAGTGAGGGATGTAGCTGGAGGAACACTAGCATAAAGGGAAGATGAAGAATTCAGCAAAGAGGAAATGATAGGTCAGAAAGCCTTACTTGGAGGCAGTAGAAGAAAATTCTACTCTACAAAGTCATAGTTAGAGGAAAAAAGGGGAAAAAAAAGAGTTGAGTTTGGCAGTCTTACTTATATGTTTGCAAATTCAATGGTGTTAACAGTTCTTGTGTTATTTTCATTTGAACTAGCATTTCTCTAATTAATATTAAATGTGAATATCATTTTGATATATTATTATTTACTTTAAGCTTTCTAGTATTGCTTTGGCTACTTACCATATTTCATTTTGATTCCCTTATATTATTTTCTTTTTCTTGCTTATTTTTGGTTTAATTTGCTTTTTCTCCTCTGGTTTCTTAAAGTGAAAGCTAGAGCTCCTTCATTTAAAATCTTCATTCTTTTTTAATATAGTCATTCAGAGCCATAAATTTCTTAGTACAGATTTAGTGTTATCCTGCAAATGTGATACACTGTGCTTTCATTTTCATTTTGTTCAAATTACTTTCTGATTTCTGATTTTTTTCTTTGACTCCTCCATTGATAATTTACAACTGTGCTATTCAGTTTCCAATATTTGGACATTTTCTGGACATGTTTTAATTATTGATTGTAATTTAACACTACTGTGGTCAAAGAACATACATTGTGTCATTTGGATTTTCTTCTAATTTTTTGAGATGTATGATATGGTTTGGCTCTGTGTCCCCACCCAAATCTCATCTGAAATTGTAATCTCCACATGTCTAGGGATGGATCTAGTGGGAGCTGATTGAATCATGGGGGCAGTTTCCCACATGCTGTTCCCATGATAGCGAGGGAGTTCTCAAAAGATCTGATGGTTTAAAAATGGCATTTTCCCCTGCACATACTCTCTCTCCTGCCACCTTGTGAAGAAGGTGCCTGTTTCCCCTTCCCCTTCTGCCATGATTGTAAATTTCCTGAGGCCTCTCTGGCCATGTGGAACTGTGAGTCAATTAAATCTCCTTCCTTTATAGATTACCCAGTCTCAGGTGTTCTTTATAGCAGTATGAAAATGGACTAATACAATGTATTTTCATGTCTAGAATGTAGTCTATCCTTGCAGACATGCCTGGGTCTATTTGATCACATATGCATCTTAGAAGATAACTCAAGAATACTTACAGCATACAAAAACACTCAAGTCCAAATGGGTAAATTTTACAAGGTATACCATTCAAAGAAAGGAAATAGTACAAAAATGTAATCAATAAGAGGAAGAAAAATCAATCAATCAAAACGGTCCCAGAAATGACACAGATGTTAGATTATGCAATGACAGTAAGCAGTTATTATAACTGTATTTCATGTATTCATAAAGTTAGATAAAGACATCAAAGATACATGAAAGGCTCAAATCAAACATCTGGATATAAAATCTACAATGTGAGACATCAAAATTGCATTGAAAAGAATTAACAGGAGATTAGAGTTTGCAGGAAAAATATGACTTGTGAATTTAAAGACATAGCAATAAAAACCCTAACAAAAAAAAAAAACAGAGAAAAGAGATTTTAAAAAGTGAATAGAAGATCTATGAGCTGTGGGAAAATTATAAGTACCTTAATATACATGTAATTGGAATTCCTGAAAAAGAGAAATCACAGAAACCATATTTGAAGACATAATGACAAAACATTTTCATATTTGATGTAAACTATAATCCCCATAGATTCAAGAAGCTCAGCCAACTCAAAGCACAAAAATCACAAATAAAACTCTAACTTATAAAATTTGTAGATAATGCCAAAGCAGTATTTAGGAGAAATGCAGAGTACTCCATAATCAGAGTGCTGAAAAGTGATGATTCAAACAAAATCTTACAAGCATCCAGAGATAAAAGACAGGTTACATACCATATGCCAAAGTAATGATTGCAGCAAATTTCATGTGAAAAATAATGTCCACAAGAAGACAGTGGAATGATGTCTCTAAAGAATTGGGGGGTGGGGAGAAGGTAATCTAGAATCAAATAACTAGCAAAAATATTCTTTAAAATCAGAGAAGATGCTGACATGTTCAAAAATACAAAAGCAAAAGGAATTGATTAGTACAGACCACACTGCAAGAAGTGGTAAGGGCATCCTTCAAGCAGACGGAAAATGATATCAAGTGTGGTTATGGAAATATGGATTTACACAAAGAAATGAAGAACACTAGAATTTGTGACTGCATTAATAATGTATAGGATCTTTTTCTTATTTAACTCTCTTTAAAAGATACTGATTGTTTAAATAAATATGACAACAGTACAGACATCATAAGTAAGTGCATACATGTTTTCTTATTACTAATCTCTATAAAGGTTATTGATCCTTTAAGCAAATGTGATCTGTTCTGGAGTTTATAACATATGTAAATATAAAATTAATGACAACATAAGCACAAAGCTCAGGAAAAGATAAATGCAAGTGTATTCTGGTAATGTTCTTGTTATTAGATAAGTATACTCCAGTAATGTGAAGTGTGATATCACTTGAAAGTGATAGGCTATGATGAGTTAATGATATATGCTATGAACCCTAAAGCAACCACCACTATAACAATACAAAGAGTTATAACTAACAAACTTAAAAAGAGATAAAATAGAATTAAAAATTAATTCATTTGGTAGAAATGAACACAAATAGAAAAAAATATTTTAAAAAAATGGGACGAAGAAATGGAAACCAAATAGGAGATGATATTTCAAACTTTGCCACATCAATAACTCAAAATGTAAATGCTCTGAAAATACCAATTAAAAGCAGAGTTTTTCAAGTTGGATAAAAGACAAGGCCTAATATATGCTGCCTACAAGAAACACAGTTTAAATATAAAGACCCAGGGAGATTAAAGGTAAAATGATAGAATATCATTTATAGTTATACCATGCGAGACCTAATTAAATAAAATTTGGTATGGCTATATTAATATAACATAAAGGATGTTTCACAATGAAGAATATTCTCAGTAATAAGGGTTATTTCTTAACAATAAAAGGGTCAGTTTAACAAAATAATATAAAATCCTAAACTTTTATGTACCTAATAACAGAGCCTGAAAATGCATAAATCAAAAATTTGTAGATGTACTAGGACAACCAGAGAAATTCACAACTTAAGTGGAAATTTTAAATAACCTTCCCTGAATAATTGATGGAAAAAGTAGATAAAAAAATTAGTAAGGAAAAAAGAGATTAGATTAATACTATCAATCAACTTGACTTTAATTAATATTGAGAGAAAAGCCAACCCAATAATAGTTCTTTACAAGACAACACAAAATATTTAGCCTGTTAAACCATAGTCTGGGCTATAAAACTTTTAATAATAAAATAATTCAGGTCATATTCATAACAATTTATTTTTAATAATGAAGAGATTTCTGGAAACTAATAGAATAATAACATGCATTATTTAAGTTTTTATAAAGGATACTTGGCTAGTTGTTATTATTTTTATACTTAATTTTACATTTCTAATTCTTATAATATTTTTTAAAAATAATTAAAAATTAGAGTTATTTATTAAATAATGTTAGGGTATTTTATTTTTGTCTTTTATGTAATAAATATAAATTACTACTGCAGACCAAAAATTGGGTGAAGTGCATGGGAACAAATTATTTTACTTTAGAATACCATTCCTAAAGAAATCCAAAGACTTTTTTATTTTTATTTTTTGTTTTTAAGATACAATATCTTGAGGGATTTCATTTGAAATTTCAGGCATGACAACAAGTTCTCTAGGCCTGTAAATGTCAGACTTCAAAGTATCCTGAATCAGAGCTGAGCTTGAGGAGTAAAGGAAACAGGTTTGACCTTTTTCCTTTACTTTAGGGGGGTAGAGAATTGTACATTAACAAATCAGAGACATGTCATACAAATTCTGATATGATGAAGAAAGTGAATCAGAGCAGGGAAGCAAGGTCTGGAATAGTCTAGGTAGCAGAATAATACCCTTTGTCCCCTCTTTGGCAGGGTGCAAGATGTTAACCATTTTGGAGCTTTTATAATGTACCATGGATGGAGAAACCTGTAGTCTTCAGAAATGATCTTATAGGAGAAGGCTATTGTTGTATGGCTGTCTTATTAATCTCTTACTGCATGAGATTTGGTAGCTAAGACAACATCCACTTTTTTGAGCTTGATCAAGATCAAACTCAAAATGAAAGAACTGAAGACATCAGTAGGAATTAATTGTGTCAGAGACTGGATATTACAGGAAAGTAGACAATTTATCTTAACTGCTAGTGTTTGGGTTAAAGATGCAAATAAAATTGAACTCAGAAGACGTGTTTTTTTAAAAACTGCTAATATGAAATAATAATATTAACTAGATCACTCCCATTGTATGCTACATGGGAAAGCTACAACTTTTCTGCCTAAGACCAATCTAATATGTTCTCTAAAATATAATCCTACACTTTTTTTTTTTGCCACCTGATCAAACTGTTATTGGCTCCTTAATATAGACATTAGAAAAGGAATGAGCATTCTGTTTACATGAATAGACTTGCTGCTGATCTATGAGGGGTTTATAGACAACTTACCTCCAGATCTTTGGAGAGAGTGAGAAAGAGAGAGAGAGAGAGAGAGAGGATATAATATATAAATATAAAATAGATATAATATATATAACATATTATGTATAAAATAAATTTACATATAGAATATAAATATATAATATATATATTTCTAAATTTTACATATATGAGTATATTTGATATATTATTTATATATTTGTACAAAAATATTTATATATTATATATTTTATCATATATAAATATTTACATATTTAAATATTAAAATAAAATACATATGTAAATATACATATATTTATATATATATATTTTCCAACATTCTTTAGATTTTCGTTGAATAGGCTGATGGAAAAATATTAACTTTAAGATTCTATATGTCAAAATAAACAAAGTAGCAATTAAACATTATTTTGCTCTTAGACTGCAGTTAAGCAATTTCCTTTAATTCTTGTTTTTTGAATTTCAGGTTGACGTAGTTTCCATTAAGCTTCACAAGAACTGCAATCACTTTGCCTGTCTTTGCCTGTCAGGCTGTTAGCACTTTGTTGCAACTGATATAAATGATGTGGCCAGACAATTTGCAGAAGTCCAGCAATTAATCAGAGAACTGAAAACACTTTTACTGAAAAAGTCAAGTAATTGAAGCATGTCTAAGAAGCTATAATTTATCTATTGATTCCTCAGAAAATATCTGGATATTCAATAAGTATGTCACATATTTTCCCTCAAGTTTAAAACAACCAAGTAATTTCTATCTGGATATTTTAATATTGAGTCATCATCTGGTGGTTACACCCCTCAAAATTTTCCTCCTACATTTCCTTTTCCCAAAGGGAAGATTAAAAATAGGGATGAAGTCAAAATAGAAAGAACTACATTTTCTTTTGAAAATAAAATAAGCTAACATCTTTTATGGAGAGTCCACAGTTTTCCTTGTAATTTTCCTTGAGGGAGAAATAAAAATCTAAGTTTGCATTTAAAATTATAGAAAAATATATGAGTTCTCATATGAAGAGTAAATACACATGGGTTTATTGATTTTTCTTTTACATTAGAAATAGCACATCTAAGAAAAAAAAATTTTAGGAAGCTTTCTTAGAGTAAATAAGTAAGTTAGATTGAAGATAGGCTTTTACAGAATCTTAAATGCCATTATTCTTCTTAAAAATTATCCAGGGTTTATGGAAAAGCAGAATGACCCCAAAGAGTGGGTGAGAACATTTTTGAGAGTGTGCTCAAAAGACACCTGTTGCTGAAAGTAGATGGGATTGAGTATCTTCCGAAGTACAGGGAGTGTGTCCAAGTGCCACAAAGCACATTGGACAGCACCTGCACCTTCTGGGTCCTTACCTGTTCTGTGATCAAGGAGCAACTAGGGGTCATTTGATTTGGCTTGAAGCAGAGAGTGGTAGCAGGGCTTCCTTGGTTGCCCCAATCTTATCCTTTTTTTTGATGTCTTTCTCCAGGGATTAAACCTGGTACCTTCTTAAAGGAGGCACTGCAGAGAGAAAGCAAAAGTCCTGCTATTAATGATAGTGCTTAAATCACTGAAGCCAAATCTGCAGCATTAAGCAATCTTGAAAAATATTATATCCATAAAATATTTTAGGAAGGGTGCAGCTACATGATTAAGCTATTTTACCAGGTCATTTAGCACATGTCTATTTGATATTTGTATTGGCGCTTCTGTACTTAATGATGGTCAGGAAAGCAAAGACCAAGACTCAGAAAATGGAGAGTTTGAGGGCAGAATAGTAAGAAATGGTTTCTGCCTTTAATTTCAATTGCAGAAGATATATTTATAAAGTCACTGAAATGTAAGTTAGCTTTCCATAAGCATGTTCTAAATGACCAGTTAGTAGAATTGTACTTGTCTATTTGCCCTTCCATATGTAAATGGTTTTAAATGTCTCCAAATATCACCACCATTCTTGTTATGTTCAAATCCTATGGCCAGGATGGCCCCTTTTTATGAACACAAGAAACTGTGTTATTAAGCAGATTTCCTCTTCCTAATTATATAGTTGTCAGTTTCTCGTCATCCATAGCACTCTCAAATGTAAAATTAATAGTGTATCTTCACCTGCTAATAAAATAGAACCCATCAATAGTGAGTAATTCTGTTTTTTCCTTTTCTGTATTGGGTTGCATGCCTCCATGAACAGCCATATAAAATGCTGTGCTTTGCTTTAATAAATAAGCAGTGTTGTGATGTAGGTAATGTGATGCTTTGGCTGTTGGCTGACTGGAATATTTGCATTTACAGACTGTGGACAAAGCCCCCCATGTTTTGTGTTCATGACTCATAAATGACAGCAGGGTCAGGGAAGGACTTGTCTGCTGTGGCAGGGCAGGCCTTGCCCTGGGGTCTTAGCTCGGGTAGCATGCACAGGGACAGGCTATCCTGGATGGGCAGTAGGGTAAAGCAGCCAGAATCAGGGACCCGATGGACATCAAAGCCCCATGCAGACAGCAGAGTCACTGCAGAAATGTATCAGCAGAGTGAGGGGAGGAAAGCGGGTTGAGTCAGGCTTGCTGCTTCCTAGAGGAGTGAAAAGAGTTCCTATCTAGAAGCAATCTTGCACTCATCTAGGATTCCATCTTAATTGTGAACCTCAGGGAGCTGTGCCCTGTGGTCCATCCATTGTCACTGTCACCATGCCTGAATATTTCCTGTGCATGACTGGTCTACTGCCTCTATTGCAATACCCTGCAACATGACCCTATACCTTAACTACTATGAGCAGCCCAAGGAGAAAAACCCTAGTCTTTACTCTTCTGGGTGTCCTCTTTGTCACTTGGTACAATCACAGTAAATGATAAATGCATGTGTTTTAAAGAAATGGGTTTTGGGAAGGCAGGTGCACATGCATGGAGGTAATACAAGTTTGCAGAGAGCAGAGTTGGGATTGAGAGGGTCTTGCACCCTCTCAATGATGAGGAATGTATGTCTACAACAGGAAAGTGGGGGAGGGCAGATAATGCCAAATTTAAACAGAGGAGCAACAAAACTAAGCTTTCTTTTAGCTCACGTTGGTGGTGCCTCTTTCTAGATTCCATCTCTGATGTTTCACATGATTGGGGAAGATCATGTATTAGACCTATGAGAACCTTATCTTTAATCTGCAAGTTTCCAGCAGGAAAATATTGTGTTGGCCTCAAGATATAGCTTGGGTGAGGTTGATGGAGAAAATTGAAGATGGATCTTTGTCCTTTCATAGTGTGACTGTGTGACCAAATTGAGATGTGCTAGAACTGTGGATAGAGCACATGTGTACAAACACATCATAGTATCTGGAGGAGGCTTTCATATCTCTTTAAAATTTGGCAAGATCAATGGAAGGGGATTTCAAATTCCATGGGGAACCGATGTGGCGAAGAACATTCATTTGCATGAGTAGATTTAGGTAAAATTACTTTTAAAAAATCCAATCTAACACATTTATATTTTTAAAGCACTGTTTTAAGTACAATAAAAATGAAATAAAATGAATGATTTCTTCAGTGAAAGAAATTATTTCACTGGGGCCACTCAGTATTTATCTGTTAATTTTTAATTTTTATTTTTTGCTGACACACAGTCTCCCTATGTTGTCCAGGCTGGTCTCAAACTCTTGAGTTCAAGAGATCCCTTGTTATTTATTTTTATTTTTATTATTCTTTTAGGGACAGGATCTTGCTCTGTCACCTAGGCTGGAGTGCAGTAGTATAGTCACAGCTCAGTGCAACCTCAAATTCCTGGGTTCAAGTGATCCTCCTCCTGCCTCACCACTCAGTATTTTAAACGGGGTACTTATATCAGAGATTTTCAACTCTAAAATCACAGGACCCTGCTGAGAGGCTCATAGTGCATGCTGGGACTAGCAAGAACCAAAATTAAGTTGGAATTTAAAAGAAACTGCTCCCAGTACAAAATCTTGTATCTGAATCATTTCTGCACCTTATATATTTTTGTTATTCATCAAATAATAATGATCTAGTATAGGTTGGAAAATATTATAATTTACACGCAGGTTCATATTATACAGTAGCAAAAAATTATTTGGAATTGATCTAATGGTCACTAATCTTTGGCTTCTATTTAATCATAAAAATATTAAAAGTAAATTTACTCATGATTTTTTTTCTTCTGTGGTAATTAGCCATTTCTTTCACAATTACTTGCTTTAATGCTGTTCAGATGCTACCTTCTTCCCTGAAGACCTTCATGGTTTTTCTGGCTTTCGATTTGAAAAGTCAGAGAATAAGTTTAAAAAAGGTTAAAATAATATAAGCTTTTCCTTAGGCTCCCAGCCAATTAGACATGCAGTCCTTGGAAAATGAAAAGGACAAGTCAGCCAGAGGAAGTTTGCTTTTGTAAGTAAGTCTGTAAAGTGATCACTTTAATTTTTAGGGCTACTGACTGACCATGTCTATCCATAACAATTGAACAAAAATGCTTGCAGTGTGTGCATTTTCCCCCAAAATTACTGGCATACATTGAGCAATTTGGAGCATTTAGGCATATCTTATGTTTCTTTTGCCTCGTTTCGTTTTGTTTCGCCTTTCTGGGGTTCCTCTCATTGTCATTTCAACATAGATCCTAAATCTCTTGAATATATTTTCTGATGGTGGTTTTAATAGATCTTTTATTCTGTTTTTTGTGAATAAAAAGTTCAAACTTTAAATACAAATTTCA
>NW_016108038.1:487396-496884 GCF_001604975.1 Cebus imitator | reverse complement strand
CTGTGACCCATGCTGGAGTGCAGTGATGTGATTATAGCTCAATGTAGCCTCGACCTCCTGGGCTCGAGGAATCCTTCCGCTTTAGCCTCCTAAGTAGCTGAAACTACAGGTGCATGCTGCTATTCCTGGCTAAATTTAATTCAATTTAATTTAATCTGATTTAATTTGTAGGGATGGGATCTCTCTCTGTTGCTCAGGCTGGTCTCCAACTCCTGGCCTCAAGCCATCCTCCCACCTCAACCTCCCAAAGTACATGGATTACAGAGGTAAGCTATCACTCCTGGCCAACCTCCAATTCTAGAAGAATAGGCTATATATGAAAATATACAGTATGCAATGCATATAGCAACAGAATAAGCCAAGATGCTGCAAGGACAAAGGACTGATTACCTGGTGAAAAAGGGCTTTCTGTTCCACCTGCTAGGGGAACTATAGCCTATGAGCACTCCAGGGAGATAAATCACAGAAGTGCTGTGCAAAGGCACTGGGCAGAATCATCCATCAAACTGCAGATGTTCTGAACAAAGTGCTGGACTACTTAAGCTGCTGGCCACTTTTCCAAAGATCGATTGTTCAGAAGTGGAGAGGACAAGAAGTAAACACAAAATAGATTGATGCAGGGCACAATGAATGGGTGTGCATGGGGCGAAGCAGTTAAGGGTGGCTTTAGCCTGGGGCACTCTTGAATGTATCGGTTATGAGAGGGCGAGATAACACTTGCTTTTTTTTCTGTCCCACTGTGGCTCTGGTATGACACAGTGACTCCCCCTTACCTGTCCTCACTCAGATTGGGAGACATGTACTCTTCTTAGCAAAATTCAGGTGGCATAGAACTTTGGAGCTTAGGAGAAGCTGGGAAAAATAGACACTAACCGATGCACCTCTGACAATGTATTCTTCCATATGCACAGTGCCCTCTTTAGCCTTGGGAAGTAAGCACACACAGTGTGTTCAGCAAGTTGTATGCATGTTTGTCTGAGGCTTTCTTCCCTTTTCTGGTGGAGTGCCCCTGGAAGATCATACTCTGCCATTTTGTCTTTTATTGCACATGCCTGGGAAGGTGCTTCTCTCTGGTGCTTGTATTCAATTAATGCTTTAGTGTAACAGGTGTAGACAATTAGGAAATAGGCCTCTCCCTGGTGCCAGCTGCCAATCTATCACTTTCAGAGAGGCAATGTGATAATTGTCAAACCATCACCCGATTCTTGCCTGACATTCCTGGTGGGTGGGGGAAGACCCCTCTCCTGCTCGGCTCATGTCTGTCTACCTACCTGTAACAGAACAGGAAAGGTGGAAGAGCTAATAAAAGGGATTTTTAGCAAATTTGGTGACTGATGCTTCATCCCATTGAGACTGGCAAACTTACAAATTGTTTCTCACAGCTGTATATTTGTGAATGAAAAGGTAAAATGTAGAAGCATTGATTTTAAGCCCCCATTGTTCGTTTGCTAAACCTGACCCCCTAAATTTATAAAGTCCCTCAACATTTTATGTTTGTCCTTGAGAGGTTGTAGAATTCTACAACTACAGAAAAATGCTAATGTACTTGCCTGAACTCTGATAGACCTGCATGGTGTTGATCACAAAGTAGCATGCATTGGAGGTAGAGCTAAAATACTTTGAAGCAATGCACAAAAGTACCTAATAGTAAAGTGTGCAGGTGAGAGATGGACCATGTTAATAGAAACTTTATTTCTTAAGCATTTAGAGTATTACAATAACTGATCACCTATTAGGCCATAAAAAACTCTCCGCAAATATCAAAGAAAAAGAATCATGGAGACCATACTTTCTGTATAACTCTTAATTCATATCATTTTGATTTAAGTTTACTTTAATTTATAAATTAATAAGAAAGTAGAAAATGAATTCCTGCATACTAAATAAAAATATGAACATGCTTAGGTAAACAACTCATGGGTTAGAGATGAGATCATGCAGAATTTTAAAGTATTATCAGAAGAAAATAATATTGGATATACTACGTATTGAAATATTATGTTAAGTAAAATTGGTTCATTGAAGGAATTGTATCCTTAGAAATTTTAAGCAAAAAACAAAATTATTCAAAAGTGATCATCCAAGTGCTCACATAAAAATAATCAAAAGGGCTGGGCATGGTGGCTCACACCTATAATCCCAGTGCTTTGGGAGGCTGAGGCAGATGGATCACCAGAGCTCAGGAGTTAAGAGACAAGACTAGGCAACATGGCAAAACTCTGTCTCTACAAAAAGTACAAAAATTAGCCCGGCATGGTAGCACACACCTGTAGTCCTAGCTACTCATGAAGTTGAGGTGGGAAGATCGCTTGAACCTGGGAGGCAGAGGTTGCAGTGAGCCCTAGTCACACCTCTGCACTTCAGCCTGGGCAACAGAACTAAACTCTGTCTCAAAAAACAAACAATAACAACAACAACAACCACACACACACACACACAAAACAGTAAAAAAACAATAGTACACATCATAAGAATATGAACGGAAAGAGATAAATAAGAGAAGAAATAAAAAATATGAATTATGAAAGTTTCTAATAGTACAATTGAGAAACTTAACACAACCAACAGTTGTTCTTTGAAAAGCAACTAGGAAAAGAGGGACATTTGAGGCAATACTGACTAAGGAATAAAGAGGCAAAAACAAATAGACATTATAAATGTAGAAGGGAGCAAAGCTAGAGATAAAATAGAGATTGAAAAGAACAAAATAAAAAAAAAAAAAGAAAATAACAAAATATCACACTTCAAGCACTTTGACCTAGGGCCAAAGGTTAAGGGAAAATTTAAGAATTTTGTGAAGGCTGGCTTACTAAGAAGTGAAAAAGGAGTGGCTAGAAGTCTTTCAACTGTTTATAACATCAAGCCCAGATAAATTTTATGGGATGTACAAGAAATAGATTGTCCCAGTTTTATGCAACCACAAAAAAAGGAAATGGAGGAGTCCCAACTCATATTTTAAGGCTGCTGTGTCACCCTTAACACTGAAATTTGACAGAGACTGAAAAAGAAAAAGAAAATCAAAAATCCATTTCACTTTGCCTGTGATCCCAGCTACTTGGGAGGCTGAGACAAGAGAATCACTTGAACCTGGGAGGCAGAGGTTGTAGTGAGCCGAAATTGCACCACTACACTCCAGCATGGACAACAAGAGTAAAACTCCGTCTCAAAAAAAAAAAATCCATTTCACTTATTAATTTACTTTCAAACATCTAAAGACATTTTTTAACAAGTTTTATAGAACAGTGTATAAAAATAATAATATACCATGAACCATCTAGGTTTGTCTCTTTGTAGCAGGGATTTCTTATTAAAAAATCTAGAAATGAAATTTATTTCAGTTTTGGATTAGGAGAGAAAATAGGATCCTCTAAATGGAACAAGAAAAATCATTGATAATATTTAATTCTCATATCTCAAAATACTCTGTAAATTGGAAATCAAATGGAACTTAAGGGAGTAAAATCACATAAAAAAGAGAGTAAACACTGCCTTAAATGGAAGCACATTATCTTCTTTTTCTTCCTTTTTTTTTTTTTTTTACACTTATTTTATTTTCAGACACAGTGTCTCACTTTGCTGCCCAGACTGGAGGGCAGTGGCAAGATCTTAGCTCATCTCTACAGCCTCCAAATTCTGGCCTCAAGCAATCCTCTCACCTCAGCTTCCTGAGTAGCTGGGACTACAGGCATCCACCATCATGCCTGCCTAATTTTTTATTTTTATTTTTTTTTGTAGAGAAAGGGTCTCACTATGTTACCCAGGCTGGTCTTGAACTCTTGGGCTCAAGAAATCCTCCCACTTTGGCCTCCCAAAGTGCTGAGATTAGATGTGTGAGCTTTTCCACACTCAGTCACATTAATTTTAAAATAGAAATGAGATGAGCATATGTGCCACATGTTATTTTACTCATATGATGATATTTTACAAGTTTGGTAAATAGAAATAAATCAGCTGATAGTCAAGCATAAGTTCTGATGTGAATCCACAGTATTCCTGATGAATTCTGAGAAAAGTGAATCAGTGCAACCATTTTGGAAAACAGTTTAACGTGATCTGTAAAGCTGAACATCCCCAGAGCCTATAGCTAACCACAGCACTCTTAGGTGTATATCCAATAGAAATGGAAACATATAGAGTAGACAATGGAAAAAATGTAGAACAATGCATAGAGCAGCATGGCTCACAAACACAAACACAAACTCTAGCATGCAAGTCACCTCTGATAATAATAGCACGTGTCTTCACATAACAAATCTTCACGCACCAGTCATTGTCACACATAGCACAGCACTGTGGGAAACACACCAGTGGTTTTACTCAACTAAAATCATGAGCTCAACAAGATTCCAAACTGAAGTTTACTCTTTTTTCTTTGCAAAATTAAAGGCAATAAAAATAAAAGCATATGCATGTTAAAAAACATATGCCAGTCAAACAGAGCCTCATTTGAGAAAAAAAGGAAGTAAGAATATGATAAACATAAGATTTATGGTTTTTATGGACTGAATGTTTGTGTCACTCCCAAAACCCATATGCTGAAGTCCTAATCCCCAAGGTGATGGTACAGATAATTGGAGCTTAGGATTATTTGACTTCTTATGATGGTATGAAAGTGATACACACTTAGTAGAAATTGTACTTCAAGTATCCATACGTATCGCATCTTTCACTTTTAGTAGAGGATTAAAAAAACTACATGAGATCTTCAGCTCTTTAATATATAATAGGCATCGGGTTAGATGATTGTGCCCACGTGTAAGTGTTCTGAGTGTATTTAAGGTAGGCTGGGCTTAGTTTTGATGTTTGGTAGATGAGGCATATTAAATGCATCTTTTATTTATAATATTTGCAACTTATGATGGGTTTATTTGGATGTAACCTCATTGTTATTCAAGGAGCATCTATATTAGAAGGTGGGGCCTTTGAGTTTGTTTCTAAATAAACTCACATATTGAGTAACACAAATATCTTAATATGAGGTAGTTTGAGATGAATGAAAATGTGAATCACATATATATGTATATTAAATCAAAGCTTGTCATGAATAGTTTTTTTTTTTGTTAAATCTACATAAATATCTTTGCACCAAATCTTGCCTCTCTCAAGGAATACACTTTTTCTTCATGCCTCAGCTTGGACTGACAGTGATCTAATCTGCCCACTCTCAAATACATTGGTTACAAGAGATAAACAATAATTTTAAATAAAAACTCAAATTAGAAGGACCCTGATTATTGAGGAGGCTATTGTTGACTCCTAAGACACAAGACCAAGGCCATGCCTTCTCCTGCTTCTCTAATTTCTACCCAGCAGACCTGAGCACACACATCATCTGGCTGAAGGTAAAAAAATTATCATTTACCTTCTGGAAAAGTTTTTCCCAATGTAGTCTACACCATTTGTGAAGTTTGCTAAAATAAAGATCCTTGCATTCTACACAAAGAGAATTAGTTCTTTGATGATAGGTGAGAAATGTTCCTAAAAAATCGAGTACTTCAGCAAGCACTCCAGGTAAACCTGATTCAGATAAAATACATGAAGACATCCCAAGTTCAAAACAGATACTTTAGAGCCTTCAAATGCTTATACACCTAGGATGTTCAGCAAGTGACTCTCTTTATTCACTGAGCTTGGCTAATGTCCTAGTATGTTTTGTGTTGTTATGAAAGAACATTGAGTCTGGGTAGTTGATAGAAAAGTTTATTTGGCTCATGATACTAGTGGCTGGAAGATTGGGCACCTGGTGAGGGCCTAAGACTGTTTCTGTTCATGGCAGAAGGAGAGATGGTTTGTGCAGAGATCACATGGTGAGAAAGGAAGCAAGAGAGAGAGCGAGTAAGCTGCCAAGCTCTTTTAAAGAACCCGGTTTTGCAGAAACTAATAGAACTCACCTATTACTGCAAGGATGGCATGAAAGCATGCAAGAGAAATCCACTCCCAGAACTCAAACAACTCCCATCAGGCCCCACCTCCAACAATGGGGATCCAATTTCAACATGAGGTTTGGGAGAATAAACATCCAACCTATAGCAACCAAACTTCCAGCTGAGTGGGTAGCAAGTATGGAAGTGTTGAGGAGATTGATGGGGACAGCTGATAAAGGGGCAATGTAAATGGTTGAGGGAATTGGGTGGTTCTTGATCCAAGAAAAGGCTTAATTTTCCCCTATAATTAGGACTAATATTGGAAAGCACATGGTATGCAGAGTACACAGTGACTTGTAAAAGCTTGTGCATTCTCCAAGACAGAGATACAGTTTCCAATAATTAGAAAGTCCTCTCTCATGAGCACAATTCCCCATTGGGGGAGATTCCATAAGGATCCCAGTTTTGGCCTGCTTTATCAGGCTACATTGGGTCACCACCATTCAAATTGATGTGTATATCTGATCTGAGGTTTTGAACAGAGGTAATGTCAGAGATTATGCATTTCTTATCTATGAGGAGACATTTCATAAGGTCTGAGGTCATTACCTTGCCATTAGCAAATGCCTATTAATGCCCATGCAAGCATTTTAATTTTTACTTTGTGTTGTATGCCATTCTCTTTGGCAGACACTGAGAGAGGAGAAAATTATAAATGCTGTTTTGGGTCTGATGTGCATGCCATCATTTGCATAGGTGATAATTAAGCTAGTACAGAATTCTCTCGGTTTTGAGCTGGCAGGTTTTATTGTTTCTAAGTTCCACTTTTGTATAAAAATGAATGACGCCTATGCCTTTTGAGATGTAACTCCCAGGAAACACACACACACACACACACACACACACACACACACACACACACACACTTCACCCTTTTTGACAGATGAAAACAGAAATAAGAAACAATATGAAAGACTAAGAATTCATTTGAAAAAAAGTAATGTGAGATTCTGAGATATCTTTAAATAGAAATTATGAAGATATCAACTGATCCCCCATTGCCAGTCATGAGGACAATTAATGTAATAGACTCAATAAATACAATATCACATAAACACTCCCATCTTCTAGACAACTTAGTGTTTTTAAGTCTTCAGCAACTAACGCAATATTACTGAAATTATTTAATGAATGAACTAGTTTATTTCAAGTTGTTATTAGGTTCTATCGTTTTTAAATGACTGCATAGTATCTTATATATCATTTATAAGGAATTTATTTTCTTAGAGATGTGTTAGGTTCATAGCATAATTGAGTGGATGGTTCAGAGAGATCCCATATATCTCCTGTCCTCATACATGCACTACCTCCCCCATTATTAACATCCCCCACCAGAGTGGCACATCTGGTACAGTGATGAACCTATATTGACACATCATTGTCACTCAATGTCCATAATTTACAGGAAAGTTCACCCTTGGTGTTGTACAGAATGCGGATTTGGATCAATGTATAATGACGTGGATCCACCATTACAGTGTCATATTTGTAGGGCCATGTAATTACAGTGTGGTTATACTCTTGGGACTTTACAGCACTTTTCTTCATGGGGATTTATTTTTCAGTTGGATTCCTACTACTTCCAGATCACAGATTATATTTGTCTTATATTCTACCTGCTTTAGAAGTCTTCTGTTTCTATATCAAAAGCTCCCCAAACTGTGCTCTTCTTCTTCATTCTTTCTTTTTAAAAAGCTAGAAAATAGCATCACTCCCTTCAAAAGCATATAAAAATGGAGATATCTGCCCAGAAAAACTTTTTGTTTCAAATGTCAAATAAAAAACGTAGCAGTTCCCTCTGATGCAGTGATAATGTATTAAAGTGTGGAATTGTGAAAGTATAATTTGCTATAGGAGAAAATGATACTTCCACTCTTAAGGCAAAATTTTGACCCAATTAGGCGACATAAAGGCACAATTCATGTCTCAGTTCATTATCAATCTTAGGGGTAGCCTTCTCTGTTTTCACAACTTAACAATTGCTTAGGTTAAAATAATGTAATCCCCATCAAACAAGAGTCTCTAGAATATTAGGAATTACTAAATACTGGGCATTACTTTTTCATATGTGAACCATTTTCATTGATAATTTCTAGAAAATTTCCTTGAGGTGGTAGAATTTGGAACATATTTAGAATATAGAAGAAGATTCAGATGCTGTCTGCTTTAAAGGTGTAAGATAACCAACATTAAGATCCTCAAGGGCCTGCTTCACACTTGTACTCCCAGCACTTTGGGAGATCGACAGGGAGTGTAATTTGAACCTAGGAGTTCAAGACCAGCCTGGGCAACATAGTGAGACCCCCACCTCCACACACACACACACACACACACACACACACACTCCGCAAAATGTAGACTTTTAATATAAATGTCCTCGTGCCTCTTAAATCAGCTACATATCAAAATTGTATGGATAGCAAGAAAGAGAGATTGGCAATGTAACATTTAAAAAATGTTAAATGTTGGAAATTGCAAATTACATTCTACAGGCACATCTTATCATATATCCATTTTTATTTGTGATTAAATAGGCATTAGGATAGGAAGAAAATAAATCAGTAATTCTGAGCAGAAAATGAGATTTGATTTACAACACGAACATCAATTCTTGGCACAGTCTGAAACTCTTAATGTTTCTTTAAATTGAAATTGATCTGCTTTTCTCAAAGTGTATAATTTGAAACACCTTACAATCAATTATCCTGGAATGAAATTATTTAAAATGTACACAGGACAAGCTACATTTGTTAATATGTACCGAGTTCATTTGCTAATGTAGACCATAACAATTTTTGAAGGTGTTTATAGAATCACTAATACATATTCAACAGAAATCTACTGGATTCATGGTAAAAGTGAGTACTGTAATGCCTACTTCAATGTATTCTTTTTTTTTGCTTTAAATTATTAAGGAGGCTGAGTGTTGCAGATGAATGTTGCCAGATACAACAATAAGACTTGATTAGATACAAAGAAATCATCTTGAAAACTTATTGGAGGCAGAACAAGGATTTAGACACTCTTTTAAGCATAAGTACTTCTAAACATTAACTAATATTTCTGGGTCTTAGGTTTTCATGTCTTTCAGAATAAAACTGTTGATCCTCTCAAATGAAGAGTCATTATCTGCAGTGGTTCTACTGTCATCCTGATTTGAGTTTGAAAACACAGGCTGCCGTTGCAAGTCCATGCCTCACTGTGTCCTGAAGAGAGAATGCATTGGTCTTATCTAGGAAAACAGGTGCCCAGGAAGAAGTCATCATGGTGGGAAAAACTTTCAGAAGACTTGTGTCTTGCAGCCTTCTTGTTCAATAAAGCTCTGATGCCTCCAGTCAAGCAGAATCCAATTTCCAGAAAATAGAGAGGAAGGGGATTTCATTTTCTACATTTCTTTTCCTTTTGCAACTTTTATGTTAGATTCAGAGAGTGCATGTGCAGGTTTGTTACCTGGGTATATCATGTGATGCTGAGGTTTGGGGTACAATTGATCTCATCACACAGGTACTGAGCATAGTATCCAAACTTTGCCCCTCACCCTCTCCCCTCTAGTAGCCCCCAGTG
>NW_016108038.1:481054-487383 GCF_001604975.1 Cebus imitator | reverse complement strand
GAGCATAGTGCTCAATTAGTGTTTCAGCCCATGTCCTCCTCCCTTCCTCCCTTCCACCCCTTGTAATCCCCAGTGTCTATCATTGCCATCTTTATGTCCATGAATACACAATGTTTAGCTCCCAATTAGAAGTGAAAACATGCAGTAATTAATTTTCTGTTTCTGTCTTAATTTACTTAGGATAATGGTTTCCAGCTCACGGAGGTTTGCATCTGTAATCCCAGCACTTTGGGAGGCTAAGGACAAGATTTTGGGCCATTGTTCACTTTGGAAATTATTTTGAAAATAACGGGCTAGCTGTGGTTTATTCTACCTTTCATTTTCCTTAATCCATTCTTGATGCTGGGTTTTTCTCTTTCTATATATGTACAGCAGTTTGTGCATGTGTATGCCTGTGCGTGTATGTGAGGTTTTCCTTTTTCTCCTATTCCTCCAACCCTCTCTCAAAAAATTGATGGGTTATTCTTATTTGGGGAATAAATTCATTGCACAAATTTGAGAGACTCAGCTCTACGAATAGGAATCAGAAGTTATCCAGGGAAGATACACACACACACACACACACACACACACACACACACACGTGTGTGTGTGTGTGTGTGTGTGTGTGTATCCCAAGAGATTTCTGGGACCAAGTTTGCTACTTTCTCAACACTACTAGTATTTCCGGCAAAATATGGTTTAGATTTAAAGCTGTCTTTCAGTCATAAAATTGAAATCTATGAACTATTTTGCACACAGTTTTGATAGACTTGATTTCCTGAGCAATTTTGCCATCTGTCAAGAAGCTGTAAGCACTGACCTGAACTATTCATCTTCATTCACTTACAGAATAGTTCTTTTACACAGAAGTTCCTCAGATTGCAGGAGAGTTTTTGATTTATGCAGAATTGTGGGACGCATACTCTCAGTTCCCCTCACTACAGCCCTGATAAGTAGCTGTAAAAGGAATATGCTCCATTAGATCTGAAGCTCAGAAAAGTCTGATGCCACATCTAAGGCTGTCTATGCCATTTTGTATCACCTCTGAGGTGTCTGCCCATCAAGCATCCATGTAGTTTCCCAAATGGTTTTGTATCAAAAAAGATGATTGCACAGTTATGCATAAATTGAAAGCGTCATACAATCTCAAGGTCCTCCATGGGAAAGAACTACTTAGTTAAGTGAACAGAGATGAACAGCATAAGTCTGTGCTTGTGGCTTCCTGACTGATGGCAAAAATGTATCAGAAAACCAAGTCTAGCATGAGTAAGTTAAACAGCATTGATATTTTTGAAGTAAACTATCTTTATCAAAAATCCTATGAGGAGGCAAAGAAACATGAACAAGGGAAGTCACTGAAAGAATCTGTATGGCACCAAAGCAGGACGAAGAAAAATGAATGCGTGGGATGACACAGCCACAGAGAATTGGCCTCAATCTGGCAGGGTGTTCTGTTAGAAATATGTGGGAGAGGCAATTGCATTATAGTCCTTCTAGGCAGTAACTCTCAGTGTAAATCCGTGATAACATCTTACTGGAATGGGTTGTTTTCCCCCTCATAAAATCTGGCAGCGTTTGTGTTTATGTCTGTGATCTGCAATCCTATTTGGGTAAAGACATATTCCTTCACACAAATTCAACTGCTGCAGTCAGGGTCTAATAAATGCATATAGATGCATTACGAAACAAACAAACAAACCTCAGCATGCCCCATTAATTTAGACACTCTGAGAAGTGCATAATGCTCAAAAGATTTAATCTTCTTGGGGGCATCCAGAGATTTCCGGAAACAAAAGAAACTGCAAATTGGGTGATAGCTTAGTTCCCATGAGTTGAAAGATTTCTTTATTTTGTTGAAATGACCACCATGATTGAGCAATCCATAAAAAGAAAAATTAGTTTGAAGGACCTCAAAGAATTTTCCATCTGGAAGATACTACTGGGATTAGTAAAAAACATGGTAACTACTTCAAAGTATGTGGAAATGGCTATATCTAGGTAGAAATGCATTTGTTCTGATTAATTTACATAAGGAGAGCAAAGATGAAAGGTGAGTTGATGAAGATAACCTGATAATAAATTAAGCATATGGTGTGTTCTATATCTCTCTACACAAACATACAGAAATGATTAAAATCGTATTAGGTTGGTGCAAAAGTCATTGCGGTTTTTGCCACTACATTCAATGGCAAAAACCGCAATGACTTTTGCACCAGCCTAATATAAATGTACACATACTTACGTGTATAACAATGACTGTATTTAGTATGAAGATTTCTCAGGAAGACCAGACATACAGATAAAAGACCGAAAACAGGAAGAAAGAAGCCAGACCTCGGAGGAAGCACCAGAGTGCAGGACATTACAGGAAGTTCTGTTAATTGTGAAGAAGCAAGGCACAGCAAACAGGAAAAGGGAAAAAGGAGAAGGCAGATTACTAGGTATGAGGACCTGGGCTATTACAAGAGCAGAATCTTGACTTATGGATTCTGTAGCAAACTCATTCACTTCTATGAGTAAATTAGTTTAGCAATGTTAAGGATGGTTGGCTCCAGGTGAGAACAGAGAACATGCAAACTTATCTTTGAAATCAGGCACCTATGGACACAAAGAAGAGAAAAACAAACACTGGGACCACTTGTGGGGAGAGGGAGGGAGGAAAATAAGGAAAGAAAGACTATCTTTTGGGCTCTGTGCTTATTATCTGGGTGGTGAAATAATCTGTACACCAAAATCCTGTTACATGCAATTTACCTATGTAACAAACCTACACATGTACTCCTGGACCAAAACCAAGAGTTTTAAAAAAATGAAGAGTCTGAAGGCTAACATCTATTATACATCTAGTGGAAAACAGCATAAAATGTGCCAAATGCTAAATGCGCATCCCACACCAGAAAGCCTAAACAAGGGCTCTATCAGACAGATAAGAATCTCTACTAAATGATGAACATGTAGTTAACGTCAACAACTAAGCATTATTGATGCATTCAAGAGTCATAAGTCAATTGACGCATGTGTCTTCAAAATCAATGAACATTTGAAAATAATGCCCATCATACAATAGAAATTATACATTTGATCATCCAAAGAACTCCATCTGAGTGAAGAGTTGATCAAGGAAACAGAAAAATATATTTAATTAAGTATACATAACATATTGAAAGATATAAATAAGAGTACTGGGTCTTTAAAACAACAGTAGATGGTCATAAAAGGAAAAGAGACAGTTTGTAAAAAAAAATAACAGATTGTGCAGTGTGTGGTGACTCATGCCTGTAATCCCAGCACTTTGAGAGGCCGAGGTAGAAGGATTGCATGAGCTAAGGAGTTCGAGATCAGCCTGGCCAAGATAGCAAAACCAAAAAAAAAAAAAAAAAAGAAAAGAAAAGAAAATTAGCTGGGTATGGTGATGCGTGCCTGTGGTCCCAGCTACTTGGGGGGCAGAGGTGGGAATTGCTTGAATCCGGGAGACCAAGCTTGCAGTGAGCCCAGATGGCGTCACTGCATTCCAGCTTGGGTAACAGAGTGAGACTCTGTCTCACAAAAATAAGAGGAACAGCAAAAATCGTAATTACTTTTGCACCAACCTAATAACTTTCTGGCCCCTGTTTTTGATTTTTGTTTTTGTTTTTTTCTTTTCTTAATATCATCAATGTCACTTGGGAGATGATTAAAAACTTAGCTCCACCAAGACCTGTAGAAATAGGAGCCGTCTCGAAGACACCTAAGCACAACATATTAAAATGTATTGCTGTCCATTCTGCTATGCAATATTGCCCTGTACAATTCAGGGAAAGTAAGGTGGGTTATTCACTGTAGCTCTGTTTGCTGCATGAGTAAACAGACATGCATACACACACACACACACATTCATACACATTCATATGCATACACACAACACTGTTTGAAAAGTACTGCTCCGGTCGGGCGCGGTGGCTCACACCTGCAACCCCAGCACTCTGGGAGGCCAAGGCAGGCAGATCACTTGAGGCCAGGAGTTTGAGACCAGCCTGGCCAACATGGTAAAACCATGTCTTTACTAAAAATACAAAAAGTTAGCCTGGCATGGTGGCAGCTTCATGTAATCCCAGCTACTCGGGAGGCTGAGGCAGGAGAATTGCTTGAACCTGGGAAGCAGAGGTTGTAGTGAGCCGAGATCATGCCACTGCACCCCAGCCTAGGCAACAGAGCAAAACTCTGTTTAAAAAAACAAAAAAACAAAACAAAGCAAAACAAAAAAACAAAAAAAGAAAAGAAAGAAAAAATTACTGCTCTAACACAAAGGTAGTAGCTAATTTCTTAACATAGGGAAATATCTTCATTGCTGACACCATCTTAATTATTGTTATAAAAGCCTCAAAGTAGGTAAAGAAAAAATAACATCAACTCTATAAGGAAAGTGGAAGAATCTCCTTGTTTTCTTCCATGTATTTTCAATAAAGTTTGACCTCATTTTCAGTAAAGTTTGACCTCAAGGTAGGGTCCGGCTTTCAGACCTTCCATGCATCTATTGTCTTCATCAATACAGGAAAAGGTCGTGATTGGCGTTATTTCTTCTGCTGTGTCCCTACAGATTTTTTAATCAGAAGGAAAGTGGGTAGAGTTGCAAAGAGATGTTGGCAGCGGCCAACCCGAAAAGCCCTAAAAATAGGCCAGTGGGTGGAAGTGGGCCCCAGAGTATTCAAGGGAATCTCAGTGGCTTAATGAGGCAAGGAGCCAGTCTTACTGTTCTACATGAATGAGTTAGAAAGGAACTGAATAAAGGATAACGCAGAAAGACTCATTTCTAGGGAAGCGTTCACTAGGAAGCTCCAAATAGCGTTACAGTGCAAAGCTTTTTCAGAAAACATAGCATGTCCACTGTTCATCCATGGATGATTACGGCAAAGATATACATGATGGAGATGGAGATAGAGATAGAGATAGTTATAAAAAGATATAGGTATTAGTCCATTCTTGTATTGCTATAAAAATTTCCTGTGGCTATGTGATTTATAAGAAATAAGCTGCATTGGCTTATGGTTCTGCGGCTATTCAAGGAGCATAGTACTGGCATGTGCTAGGCTTCTTGGCAGGCCTCAGAGACATTTTACTCATGGCAGAAGGCAAAGCGGGAGCTGGCACATCTCATGGCAAAAGTAGGAGCAAGAGACAGAGAATGGGGTAGAGAGGAAGTGTCACACACTTAAACAAGCAGATCTCATAAGAACTCACACACTATTTCAAAGACAACACCAAGCCATGAGAAATCCGTCCTCATGACCCAAATACCTCCCACCAGGCCTCACCTCCAACACTGGGGATTTCAATTCAACATGGTATTTGGCAGGGACATATATTCAATCTATATCATGTAGTTATGTAGACATAGATGTATCCATATATATATATATATTTAGATATAGAATCATGGGCTGCATAATGACATTTAGGTCAACAGTGAACCACAGATATGAGGGTAGTTCTGTAAGATTGTGAAACCATATTTTTACCATACCTTTTCTCTGTTTTACCATATCTTTTCTCTGCAACTACCCTGCAATATGTTTCGGTACAGAAATACTTACTGTAGTGTTACAACTGCCTGTAGTATGTATATAGGAAAATGCTGTACAGGCTTGTAGCCTAGGAGCAATAAGCTATACCACACAGCCTAGGCCTTTAGTAGGCGATCCCATCTTGGTTTGTGTAAGTGGACACTAGGATAATCCCATGATGACAAAGTCAGTCTAACAACGTATTTCTCAGTGTATATTCCTATTGTTAAGTGACACATGACTGTAGTTATTTAGATATAGATAGATATAAATAGAGCTACATAGATATAGATATACGTATAGGCATAGATAACAGAGATGTAGATACAGGTATTGTTACAAATATATAAATATTTGAATAAATGCATAGATGTAGGTGTGGGTATGGTTATGAATATAGATGTAGATATGTTTATAGATGTAGTTATAGATAGATATAGATATGTAGATAGAGATACTGATATATAGATACAAAAGTTGGATAGATAGATATGGATATAGGAATATAGATGTAGATAAATAGACATATAGGTGTAGATATGGGCATAGATATATAGATATAATTCAGATATATTTATAGATAGAGATGTAGTTATAGATATTGATGTAATGATAGATATATTTATATAGATGTAATTAGAGATTCAATATAGATATATTTATAGTTTCAGATATAGATGTAGTTGTGAAGTTATAGATACAGAAGTAGTAGTTATAGTTACACAGTTATATTTATAGGTATAGTTGTAATTATAGATATATTCATAGTTATATATGTGGTTATACAGATGTAGTTATAGACATAGT
>NW_016108038.1:448665-480419 GCF_001604975.1 Cebus imitator | reverse complement strand
CACACACACTCTCAGACACACACACACACACACACACACACACACACACAATCATGATCCTATTCATTCCACATCTCCTTGTCTCCAGAAAGACAGTTGATGTACCACTGCAATATAGTGAACAAGTAGGTGCCTACCTGCTTTGCTTCCTCCAGCTGGCGAATGAAAATTTTAATATATGAAACAAAATTTCAGCCCTCTCTATTCTTGACTCAGTTCTAAAACTGATGATCCTGACTCAATCAACAGAGAAATGAATAAAGTACAAAAATTAGTGAAGCTGATGATATTTTCCCAACAATCTTCCCTTATAATTATACACCAAAAATACTTAAGAAAGGTTAAGCAGTGTTTTAAAAATGAATCTCTGTGCAAATAGCCTCAATACTATTGTATTTTAATTCAGCAATATAGTGAAGAGGCTAAAGAAGTAAGGAAAATATTACGGAATACAATTACAAGGACTGCAATTTCTATTACAATGGTGAATTGGACTCTAAATATGTTCAACTTTCTAAAGTCCTCCCAAACCCCTATCCTACACACCTATCATAGTGCCTAATGAATCCCTCTCGTCATCTACAATTCTCTACAGAGATATCATTATTTGGTGTTCATTTTCTTAAATACCCTTTCCTCTCCCACCTTCTATCAGCACAACTACTGAAAATACTTTTAATGTTTTCAACAATGACCCTGTGGTTGCTAAGCACTTCGAAAATTTTGCAGTACTTTCTTATGAGATTTCACAGCCATGTGACTGTAACCCTGAATGATGTGGGTGACAATGTCTTTATGTCACCTGGAAACCTGCTATGGAGGAAGAGTGAGTGAGAGATAAAGCTTGGTTGACTTATGCTGTGGAGATGGATTGTTTGTTACTGAAGCATCACCTTGTATATCTGACAGATATATCACTGTTCTGAGGTTGTACAAGGGCAACTTACAACTTGATATGGCTTGACCATGTCTCCACGAAAATCTTATCTTGAATCGTATCTCCCATAATTCCCATGTGTCATGGGAGGGACCCAATGGGAGGTAATTGAATCAGTGGGGTAGGTCTTTCCCATGCTGTTCTCATGATAGTGAATAAGTCTCAAGAGCTGATGGTTTTATAAATGGGAGTTCCCCTGCACACACTTTTTGCCTGCTGCCATGTAAGATGTGACTATTTTGCTCCTCATTTGCCTTCTGCCATAATCATGAGGCCTCCTCAGCCATTTGGAACTATGAGTCCTTTAAACCTCTTTCCTTTATAAATTACCCAGTCTTGGGTATGTCTTTATTAGCAGCATGAGAATAGACTAATGCACAGCTCATCCAAGAAATCCCTGAAACACCATACTTATGTGGCTATTCATAACATGTATTACTATGCCTTCTGCTTCAAGTTGGCTTCTTCTAGTTTCGGGTTCCCTCAAAGTCTCAGAACTCACTGCCTTTACACTCTGCCCAACATCACTGTTTGAAACTCTGCCAGTTGAATACTGTATTTAAGTAATTCACAGTAAAGTATTGATGATATTAATATAAGGGACTGCTCATTCAAGATTTTTTTTTGCTCATTCAAGAATATATTAACATGACATAATCTCTTACTATGGTCTAAATGTTTGTGTTCCCTCAAAATTCATAAGTCAAAAACCTAATCATCTATGTGATTCGTTTAGGAGATGGGGCCTTTGGGAGGTGATGAGGCTCTGAGGGTGACGCTTCATGAATGGGATTAGAGCCCTTCTAAAAAGGACTCGGGAAATCTCCCTTGCTCCTTCCACCATATGAGGATCCAGAGAGAGGTCAGCAGTCTTCAATCCAGAAGCTGGCACTTATCAGAACCTGACCATGCTGACACCCTGGTCTTGAACTTTTCAGGCAACAGAATTGTCAGAAACAAATGTCTGTTTTTCATGAACTACCCAGTTTATCATATTTTGTGATAGCAGTCTGTATTAGTCAGGGTTTTCTAGAGGGAAAGAACTAATAAGATAGATGTATATATTAAAGGGAGTTTATTAAGGAGTATTGACTTACACGATCACAAGGTGAAGTCCCACTATCCTTCTGCAAGCTGAGGAGCAAGGAAGCCAGTAGTGGCTCAGTCCAAGTCCCAAAAGCAGGTAAGCAGACAGTGCAGCCTTCAGTCTGTGGTTGAAGGCCTGAGAGCCCCTGGCAAAAAACTGGTGTAAGTCCAAGAGTCCAAAAGTCAAAGAACTTGGAGTCTGATGTTCAAGGGCAGAAAACATCCAGCATGGGAGAAAGATGAAGGCTGGAAGACTCAGCAAGTCAGCTTCTTCCACCTTCTTCTGACTGCTATCTCTAGCCAAGCTGGCAGCCAGTTGGATGGTGCCCATCCACCTTGTGGGCGGGTCTTCCTGAGGCTGAGTCCTCCTCTTCCAGTGTGCTGACTCAAACATTAATCTCTTCTGGCAACACCCAGAATCAATACTTTACATCCTTCAATCCAATCAAGTTGACAATTCATATTAACCATCACACAGCCCAAATGGACTAAGACAATATTAAATACCAATAGTTAAATTCAGGTATACGAGGACAAAGATTTTGAGTGTAGACAGCTATGTGACACATTGATTTCAAATCCTTTGGATATATATACGTAGATGTGGGGTTGCTGGATCATATAGTAATTCTGTTTTTAGGTTTTTGAGAAACCTCCATGTGAGTTTCCATGGTGCCTGTAAAGTTTACATACTCACCGACAGTATACTATGTATATTTCAAAACTGCAAGACAGTACATTTCATATGTTGTCACCACAAAAAAAATGGGATTTGATGTAATGAATATGTTATTTAGTTTGATTTTAAGCATTCTGCATTTCATACATATATTATAACATCACTCTTTATCCCATAAATGTATACCATTATAATTTACCAATTTATAATAAAATAAATTTTTAAAAAAGATTTCTTTAAAGTACAAGAAGGATTTATTTTAAAAAGAAAGAAAGATTTTGAGAAAATTTCTTCTCAAGGTACATCGGAATATGCAAAAAGCATTAGTGTTACTTAAGATCATCAATTCAAGTTTTCATCCATGTTCACTTAATTAAATCTTATTCGTGGAAAGAAATAGATCAATATAGAAAAATTAAAGTGTTTATTTTGTTAAAATATATATCTTAGCATGTAAGATTTATGTCATATCTGTACAATTTGATTCAGATTACCTGAACAGAGCATGGGTTGTGATGAAAATTTATAAAATGGGGTTACTAACCTTGGTTTCTTATAGAAATGAGGTTTCCCACCAACAAACTTCAAAATTGAACAGGAAAACCCCAAGTATTATGCAACAAAAGCACCCAGATAGTTATGGTAAGGCTGACAGAGCTTGATAATAAAATAAAATTTACTCTATAAGAATATAAATTTTTAATAGCACTTTTTCATATTTTAGGTGAAAATATGATGCATTTTTAAAGAGAAGATGCTATGAGGAAATATCAATAATAAGCTTTGACACAATAAAATGTTTGCTAGCAATGTCCAGAAACGGGTATAAAATGAACACAATGCATTTTGCTGCAGATATGGGCCATGTAAGATGTGATGTTCTACTTCCCAGTTTGAACCCTTCCAGGTTCAAGCGATTCTCCTGCCTCGGCCTCCTGAGTAGCTAAGATTACAGTGCGCACCACCATGCCTAGCTAATTTTTTTATTTTTAGTAGAGATGGGGTTTCACCATGTTGGCCAGGATGGTCTTGATCTCCTGACCTCGTGATCTGCCCCCCTCTGTCTCCCAAAGTGCTGGGATTACAGGCTTGAGCCACTGTGCCAGGCCAACAGTTGATTTCTTATAGATTGTCTTTCATATATCTTCTCCAAAATGTTAGCAAACAGTGATGTTAATAGTAAGGATTTGATGGTCTAGAAAATGTTTTAAAATTAGAATTGTATTACTTGACGTGTTACATGTACTTTATATTAACAACATATGGTCAGTCAAATATTTATCTAAGAATAAGAGCACACCAGCATTTAATTTCTCCAAGCACCATAGAAGTTTTTAGATTGTTTAGTTTGGCATCAACAGTCTAGTATTGCAAACATACATCTCCAGTCAATGATATGACCTAAATGACCACCTATTGTCTATAAAATTTCAACATACATTGAATGTGTATTTTCAAGACAGGCAGTTCCTTAAAAACATCTTATTTCATTCTAGAGAACAGAATGTATGTAAAAAGGATGCAAACTCAGTATGAGCACCTTTGAAGTTTTTTCCTCTGTTCTATCCCTTTAGAGTATATAGTGAATAATTTTGGAGAACAAGTGACTAATTTTTCGTGTGCCAGTTTCTTTTTCTCCAATTTTTCCTGCATGACACTGATTCTTTTCATTCAACATGACAGTGAATAACACTTTGAAACCCCATTATAAACCAATGAGCAGATAAATAGTTTGTTGATTAGATTTTTTTTTTCTTTTTGAGACAAGGTCGCACTCTGTCGTTCAGGCTGGAGTGCAGTGCAGTGGCAAAATCATAGCTCACCGCAGCCTCCACCTCCCAGGCTCAAGCGATCCTCCCACCTCAGCCTCCCAAGGAGCTGGGACTATATGCCTATGCCACCAAAACAGCTAATTTTTGTATTTTTTTGTAGAGATGAGGTTTTGCCATGTTGCCCAGGCTTGTCTCAAATTCCTGGACTCAAGCAATAATCCCACCTTGGCCTCTCAAAGTGAAAATGTATTTTTTAAAGCTATCAATCCCTTCTGTAAGCCAATGGAATGAAGAACATTTAAAACTATGAATATGGCTTTGAAACTGGTAGAGTTCATTGTTTTTCAAAGTGACTCACTTATCAGGCACATTATTTTATTTGCCCCCTAGCATTAAGTCTTGCCCAAATGCTAATTTTATTGTGGGTGTGGTTAATGGTTTATAATTGTCTAATTAGAAACAATGAAAAGATACTGAGTCCAACTTCTCTATGTTGTAAATATTTGTTGATTGTGAATAGATTGTCATGTCATTTCTTGAGTTCAGAAGTGGCCAAAAATATCCATGTGAAAAATTACGTTTTTAAGTAAAACAATTATGCTATACTTGCACATTGATCTTTTCCCTCAACTGTAATTTAATAGGGTGTTTTATAACACCACCAAAAGTCACCATAATTATGCCTTTCCTTTTGTAAGACAAATTATAATCTGTTTATCAGCCTTGATTGAACAAATTAAATCTAATTAACTCTTCTTTAGTCAGGGAAAGATTATGTTGTACTTTCTATGGGAGAATGATTTTCTTGGAAAAGGAAGGTCAATATAAACAATTAAAAGAATTAGTGGTTGTACTGTTTGAATATGTAATTTCAAGCACTGTTTATAGAATTCTCAATTTAAGGGGTCCCCAATGGCTAATTGTTGAAGAATATTCATGAGAACATCAAGCTTCAAGGACAGGACTTATTTCTTCATTAAACTAAGGCAGGAGAGAAATGAAGGTTTAGAAAATAATTACCCCTCAAAGTATCCTTAAGTGCATAACTCTCCCTTTTTCATTTTTAAAAATCTCCTGAGCATGTGAATACATGAGCTCTTTCAAATTTAAAAGAGTTTTTATCTTTTCAATGTTTACTAAGATGTTACAAGATTTGGCATTCAAACCAGAAGTTGGTCTATCATCAGAAAATCACATGCCACTAAAGAAAATAGAAACTTATTGAATAAATTCACTGACATATATTGTGTAGATTCTAAAAACTGATCTATACTTATTCCATTATGTTTTCTTTTAAAATCTAGCACTCACGACTTAGGAAAAAAAATTCCCAGTTTTTTTTTTCTTTTTCTAACCTTGTTTTCTTCTACTGAGATTGGTAAGTAACTTATTTATCGTGACTAATCTATCATGGCATGGCACATATTGCAAACGTATTTCACATTTTGAGAATAATATTGATGTATGTATACTTGCAGGCCATATGACTCTTAGGAAAACTCAATGATCTGCTTGAATACTTCAGAAAAAATGTTTCTTTGTTTTAGAATATATTTATGTTTAAACATTGAGTTTGACTATACCTTAAGTTCCGGGAATTTACTCAAAATTATTAAAAACAATATAAAAGGAACCAGAACATTATTGCAATTTTCAAACACGTAGAAGAGAACTGTATGAAGTTAGAGTAAACAGCAACTGCATTTATTTACACACTGCAAATTCTAAGTGGCTTTGTACAACAAAGGTATGCATTTCACATCATGGTGGCTTCTATCATTTGCCTTGGACAGAACCCAGGTCTCCAGCCCATCTCTTTCTTTCTGTCTCTCTTTCTCTCTCATATGTATGCCTATATATATGTATATGTGTGTGTGTAGGATATACATAGATATAGGACATCTCTTTCTATATATCTGTTATCTATCTATATATCTATCATTCACCCATTTCTATCTATGGCTTTTCTAGGCATTTGGATATATACTTATTTCCAATTGTAAATTATTCTATAGTTCTTTGTAAATCCCAAAACTCAAACATATAATATTTATTATAATCATATGAAACCATATATATGTCTACACACACACACACACACACACACACACACACACACATAGTTTTTGTTTTGCTTTTGTTTGCTATTTATTGAGGCAGAGTCTCACTCTGTCGCCCAGTAGGAGTGCAGTGATGCAATCTCAGCTCACTGCAACCTCTGCCTCCTGGACTCAAATGAATCTCATGCCTCAGCCTACTAAAAACTCTTTTAAATTTGAAAGAGCTCATGTATTCATATGCTCAGGAGATTTTTAAAAATGAAAAAGAGAGAGTTATACATTTAAGGATACTTTAAAGGGTAATTATTTTCTAAACCTTGATTTCTCTCCTGCCTTAGTTTAATGTCTCTCCTCGCCCATGTTTGGATGTAGGAACTGTGTTGGACAGCCCTATATAACAAATGACTTCAGCATTTACTTAGTGCCTTTAGGAAATTTTTTGTGATTAACTATAATCCCTCTTCCACATTGTTTTGGAGTTTTAGGTAGCATCATGGATAATCAGGTAATTTTATTTGATTGATGGCTATTTTATGAATGTTCTATTTCTCTGTAACAGCTCCACTAATAAAACAAAATGAATTCCAAGGGGCTTTAAAATTCTGTCCACCGTCACAGAAAATGTTCCTATTTTTCTCTTATTTCCTAAAGAGTGCGTGATATCTACATTGATGTAATTGATGTATCCATTTTTACTATCTTTATATGGCAATTATAAATAAATACTGAAAAAAAAATATATGTTGCTTTGAGTGAGCGAATGGGTATTTTGAGTCTAATTTGTAATATGCCTATTCTCAATTTATTTTATATTGTTACCATTTCTTTTTCTGTATTCCTGTTCTAATCTGTGCAAAACAAAGATTGTTTCTTCCCCAAATTGCTAATTCTTGCCAGTTAAATCCACTTGCTAGAATCACAAGCCCGTATTTTTTTTAAATGCAGTCACTTTTGTACTTTTGATAAAATCTTAATCTTTTTAAATTGCTGAAAATGCCACTATTGATTTTTTCCCTTAGAGGGAATTTATCTTCTCATTGCAAATTAAATACTAGTGGAATTTTTCGGGACCAATCTTATTTGAAAATGTGCCTTATTTCATCACACCTATATATTTCTTAAAATTCACAAGGGTATAACATCCTTCAGTTTTATTTGATAATGTATATGCAAGAATTATTATGCATATTCATAAATATTTAATAAATTTTGTTATGGACAAAAGTTTCTGTTTCTTCAAAATATATGTTGAAGCCCTAATCTCTAATGGGATGGTACTAGGAGGTAGGGTCTTTGGGAAGTAATTATGTTTAGATTGGGTCACGAAAATGGGATACCATATTGGGATTAATGTTGTTATAAGAAGAGGAAGAGACGCCAGAACTTCTTTTCACTGCCATGTGAGGGCACAGTGAGAAGGTGGCCATTTGCAAACCAGTAAGTGAGCCCTCACCAAACGCTGAATCTGCTGGTTCCTTAATCTTGAATTTACAGCTTCCAGAACTGTGAGAAATGCATATCTGTTGTTTAAGCTACCAAGACTATGGTATCCTGTTGTAGCGACCTGAACTGAGTAAGACATATATTATTAGGATTTACGTATATTTCCCAGAGAACACAGTTGAAATACATACCTATTGTGATTAATATTTAACAGGTTCTTACTGAAGTTACTGAAGTTAACTTTTCTCTTCTGTGGGTGTATTGTTGAATTTCCTTATGGGAATATTTTTATGAAATACTGTGTCTTTCCATGTCACTTCAGCCCTGTGAAGTCTGCATGTATACTAGAAGGTGATAGCTAAAGACTGTATTTTCCCCCATTTTTACTTGTGTTAGGGTCTTGATTGTGGTTAAGTGATTTCAGACAACTACACCAGAGTGAGATCTGAGTGATGACCACTGTCATTGGCCAGGGGTTCTGTGATTTGAGTCTCTTAGTAGGGGATTTTATGGGAACAGTCCTGCATTTGGCTTGGATATTTCTCCTGCCTGGGTCACTTCTGGTTTTGAAACATCTATATTAACTGTTAAAGTGCTCACAAATTCTATCAACTAACAACCACAAGGTAATAAATTCATTTCTGCTTGACTTAGTCAGAAGACCTGCTATTACAAAGGCTAATTCGTGGAAACATGAATTTAATAATCCTAGGTTTAATTAGTGGTTCAGTTAATGCTTTTATAAGGGAGCACTAGGATTCCTACATATCCAAGAATTTCCAGAACACTTCAAGGACACAAGGGTAATCTTTTCTAAACTTCTCATTTTTTTACAGTTCCAATTTAATTCTCTCTTGTATCATATCTATTTTTTGCATTATTCATAAACTGGCCCTTGAATTTTAAGACATATTGTTAAGCAAAATCTTGAAATGTTACAATTAGTTCAATGAAAGGTATATTCATCTCAAAGACATTTCAAGCCAGTATGTTTTCAAAACCTATTTTGCTGTGTATTCCCTGATTTTTAAATTTGATTTTCAAAGAGGTTACTCTCAAGGATTAGAGATCAAACCTCAACCCTCACATTATACTGACATATTATTTTAAGAGCAATCAGTTGGAATATATAAGGGTATGTCCACATGAAATGGCCTTATGTGTTTTTGGGTTGTTTTCATTTTATATTTTTCCTTATTGCTCTGGGTTAAGAATCTCTAAGTTATTACTAAAATTCCCTGAGATACTTCCTGATTGTTTATGACGCTACATGTTTCTCCAGAAATAAATACGATCATGTATTTCAGCATGTGGTGCCAAGCTCCAAATAAAATGCTGTAGGTTTGCAGAGACTTGGGGCATATCTGTACTCTCTGTGAGAGGTGTCAATTGAATGCAGTCTTACTGGATTTGCTTTTCCAGCAGTCAATATTTCTTATCCACAAGGAGCTCTGGCTCAATGCAAACTTCTGTATTCATAACCCAAATATCTACCAAGTCAAGAAAAACTTTTTTTAAAAAACAAAACATTCATGAACGTATCACATTAAAATAATAACTTTTAATGTCTGTAGGCATTGCTCTCTTCTAATTGTCTTTCTTTGAACACAGAGAAATGATTTACATATTTTGTATCTTACATTATATGCTACCTTATTTGTCTTCTGTTGATTTAACACTGTTTATCATTCTCTCTCCCTGTGTGTGTGTATGTAAATATACACACATGTATATAATATATATACACTTTGTATGTATATATGCATATATACACATACACATGTGTATGTATATATCTAATATATACTATATATTAGATGTATTATATTACTTATTTGTACATTATATATATGTTGTATAAACATACATTATTTATATATAATATATAATATAGATACAATTATATATGTATATTATATTGCTGAAATGTATTTTAAAAATATTTAAGTATGTGTGCATCTTCATCTTTCATTGCAATAAAATACACACAACACAGAATTTATCACTTTAACCATTTTAAAGTATACAATTCAGTGGCATTTAGCATATTCACAATGTCGTCTAACCAGCTTCTCTATCCAGTTCCAGAATATTTTCATCATCATCATTTTCAAAATATATTCATTTTTTAAAAATATATATTTAAATATATTTATTTTATACATATAATTACTTCTAATATATATATTTTAAACATATTTATTTTTAAAATATATGTATTTGTTTTAAATGTATATACTTATCTTTTAAATATATAATTATTTTCAAAATATATATACACTTATTTTTAAAATATACATATTTATTTATTTATTTATTTATTTTTTTTTTGAGACAGAGTTTCGCTCTTGTTACCCAGGCTGGAGTGCAATGGCGCGATCTCGGCTCACCGCAACCTCCGCCTCCTGGGTTCCGGCAATTCTCCTGCCTCAGCCTCCTGAGTAGCTGGGACTACAGGCACGCGCCACCATGCCCAGCTAATTTTTTGTAGTTTTAGTAGAGACGGGGTTTCACCGTGTTGACCAGGATGGTCTCGATCTCTTGACCTCGTGATCCACCCGCCTCGGCCTCCCAAAGTGCTGGGATTACAGGCTTGAGCCACCACGCCCGGCCTACATATTTATTTTTAAATATACATTTCATGCCATGAAATATCACAAGGGTATATAAGGATAGGTTTTTAAATACCTGCAACAAGCATTGCAATAGGAATGCAGATGTTTGAGGAATTCTCATTCAATACAGGAAGAAGAGAACTTAAACTAGGCAGTGATTTATATGAAGTGTGAAGTGAAGGAGGGCTTAATTTCAACAATGTATTAAGAAACATAAGCAATATTTTGGAAATTGTGATATATGGGGTGAGAATTGTCCAATTACAGCATGACATAGTATATCTTGTTTTTAGATCTCCACACTCACTGATCAACAAAATGACTGTTCTTTTTCAATTTTTTGCAACCATAAGATGAGCACAGTTAGAAAGCTTTAGCTACACCCTTTGTGGAGAACTTCTCACAGTTAGCAATGTGATTTTTTTTTTTTTTTTGCATAATTCAGTGAATACGTTGGCATTGGTTTTTGCTTTGCGTTCCTTAGAAGCATGTTCTCAACAAAGGTTCTTAGAAAATATGGTAGAGGGTGTTTCTGGGAAAAACATGTAGTAAAATAGGAACGTTTCTGGGGTCATACAGTAATTCTGTGTTTTTCCCGTTGAGGGATCTTCAAGTTGTCTTTCACAGTACCTGTACCATGTCACTTTCCATTTTCATCAGCGATAGAGAAGGTCTCCCTGGCGTGGAAGAACCTTGAAAGCATCTGGCTCAGTGAAAGAAGAAAGACACAAAGGCCACATATTGCATGATTCTATTTATATGAAATGCCTGAAATAAGGATATTCTGAGAGACAGAGATGGACTACAGAGGAGACCAAAGAATGTCACTTTTTTGTACCCTCCACTGCACTTTTCTGACCAAGAGTAACGTTCAGTTTGATGCTATTAGGATCAGGGTCAGTCTTTGTGTTATCAATAAATTTTAGTCTCTGTTAACCTTACCAGCTTTAAGAAAATAAATAACTTCTTGTGTGTTCATATCTGTATTTATTCCCCAGTTTGCAGAATCCTGTAAACAAAGGTTACAAGGATTATTTTAATGTTGCTGCACTCAAAAATGTATACAGACAGATTAGTGTGCAAGATTACTTAGCAGAACCTTTACAAGTTTCTGTTGACCTTGTTAATTGAACATGACTACTAAATATTATGTAATAAAAAGCATTTATCATAAAAAATACAAATATGTATATATATATATATATATACACACACACATATGGGCACATATACATAGACACGTATATATAAAATGCATGTATATATTTATATATACATACACATATATACACATATATACACATATATACATATATACACATATATACATATGTGTGTGTGTATATATACACACACACAGACACACATTTTAACAGCATTTCCAGCCACTGCAAGTGTGACCAGAACAGGCTCCCAGGGTGTTTGAACTTTTTGTCGCTGCTGCACAAACTGCTGCAATTTTGATGAGTTATCCAAAATACATTTTCATGTGGTTGGAGGACAGAAGTCCAAAAGCAAAGAGTTTGCAGGACCATGCTCCCTCTGGAGGCTCTAGGGAAGGACAATTCCTGCCTTTTTCAAGTCCTGTGGTCTGCAGGCATCCTTTGGCTTGTGGCTCCATGGCTCCAGTCTTCAAGGCTGGCATCTTCAACTCTCTCTCTGCTCCATGCTGACATTGCCCTCTCCTGTCCATGTGCGTTCAAACCTGTCTTTATCTCCCTCTCATAGAATTCTTGTGATCACATTGACACCTGCATAACCCAGGGTCATCTCCCATCTAAAGATCCTTTCTACATCTTATCTACAAAGTGCCTTTTCCCATGCCATCACATACCTACAGGTTCTGGGGATTTGGATCTGATGATATATTTGAAGATGTCTTTGTTTAGTCTAACTACACCCAGGTTGAGGGCTCTTTCTTGCTGAAACAAGTAACAAACCCAACTTTTTCAACTACACGTGTGTTCTTGTTGGGCTTTGGTTAGAGGACATGGACACATTAACTTTGAAAACAAAAACAGAGACTGCCCTCTGGGTAAACCCCAGAGATCAATTGATCAACAAATAACCTCTTATTGTTCATTGTCCTGTACACATACAACTATGCAAAAGAAACTACTTAAGAAGCTCAAAGCATTGTGAGATCAGTTTCTGATTTGCTTACTCAGAATACGCACACTAGCATTATGGCTTGTGTCTTGGTTTTTATTTTATTTTTTTATGTGAACAGTGAATCTTATCTGGCTGCTTTTATAGTGATGTGGATTGAGAGACATTATTCTTTACCAGAGAGTAACAGAATTAATGTAAATGATTTCTATCTACTCCACTGTAGTTCACTGGACCAAGCTTATTAATTCAACTGCGAATAGCTGGAAAGGTGGAACTTGCATTTTAGATTTTTCCAAAGCCTCTTTTTTGAGAGTCAGACATTTTATGTTGTTCAAGATAAAAGAAATGATTGCCTTAAAGGGATACTTTATCATGACTCTGCTGCATGTGAAAGGAATTGCATTGAATTTTCCCCCAACAGTAGAAATAGCCTAAATACTGTGACAAAGTAATTGTAATCTATTTATAGCCAACGTTAGGTAAGAAAAGAACAATCTTTCTTTTTTAATTTCCCGGGGTGAGCATTGATCAAATTGCATTTTTCATTCATGAGAATATCTGTGAAATCAGTAGAGATTAAGTGTATGAGTAATTGTTATATAGTTGCATGTGAAGCAAAAGAACTTTCAATAAACTTGTTCCACTTTTTACCTCAAGTATCTTCCTATTCCCTTATTCTTTCCCTCTCCTGCTAATTTATTTATGAAGCAATTTATTGAACATCTATTAAGTGAAAGGCCATGTGGAAATCCAAATATTTGAGGCAGATTCCTACTTCCAAAGGACTAATCGCAAAGAAGAGACAGACTTCTAAAAGAGGTAAAAAACAAAAAAGGAGACATGATAATAATAAATGAATGAATAGGGTGGCAGTTTTCGTCATAGTCAATATTGGAAAGGACACACCTTTGAAAAGGCTTGCAGCTCAGTCAACTCAAAATTAGGACGCTGAATTTTTGAAAACCTTGCAAGAAGACTGGCAAATATAGACTTACAGGTCTTATTCATGGACTTGTGCAACTTGGAGGCAGATGAGAAACAGTATCCCTTTCACCTGCAAGTGTCCTTAAAGATCAGAATATCCTACAATATTTTCCCCTCCAATATCAGCTGATAAGTAGAAACATCTAAAATACAGTCATGCGTCATTTAACTATAGGGTTACATTCTGAGAAATGTATTGTGAGGTGATTTCATCATTGTGTGAACATTAAAGGGTGCATTTACACAAACCTAGACGGTCTAGGTTACTGCACACTTGGGCTACACACCTATACAGCAGTTGACTGTACTGAATACTTGCAGGCAACTTAACACAATGGTAGGTATTTCCACCTAGATGTATCTAAACAGAAACACAGTACATTAAAAATGCCATTATTATAACCTTCTGGGAGCATCACTGTCTTTGGGGTCTGTCAAATAGAAGTCTAGTTTTCTGTAATTTACACAATATTATAGCTTGCAAAAATATCGTGAGAGGTTTGTGAAAACCTGATCACTGGTAAAAAGCTGAAACAGTAAGTTACTGAAAGGCAGTGGAACATATTTGAAGACCTATAAAATGATTTTAGGATTTTGACATGAAGACTAATCACATAGGGAAAAAAATACCAAAAACCTCATTGCAGGTATATAAAATCTTATGGGGGGCATATATCAAATTTTAACTTTTTTTTAGTCCAATGTAAATCTAACAGAAATGTTTTTCTGTTTATCCCAGTACCAATCGATAGGACTGGATAAGCTGGTTTTATGCCTGTCATTCTTATAATACATTTATAGATTTAATCTAGGTAATATACTTTTTAGGGGACTTAACTACTTTGTGTTTAAATATGGCCATCACAGTATGTTGCACACATAATATTCTGAATAAGTACTTACTTTAAATGTGTATATATAAATCTTCAGATTCTCCGGTTTACTTGATAGAATACTTGAGTGGGCGTAGCACTTTACATGTCAATGGTACTTTATAACACATTACAGATTTTTAACAAAAACACCATTTTGCTTATACCTTATTTCACCCAATCTGCCTGCAATGATATCACTTTATACATAAAGAAACATACGGTATCAACCAGGATGAGTAAATTATCCACAATCTCATAACTCACAGGAGGTAGAATTGGCAGAAGCATTTGAACCATAGCAACTCCATCTTGAATAGGGGCTGGCTAAAATAAGACTGAAACTTACTGTGTTGCATTCCCAGGCAGTTAAGGCATTCTAAGTCACAAGATGAAACAGGAGGTCGGCACAAGATACAGGTGATAAAGACCTCGATGTTGAAACAGTTTGCAGTAAAGAAGCTGGGCAAATCCCACCAAAATAAAAATGGCCACGAGAGTGACCGCTGGTAATCCTCACTGCTACACTCCCACCAGCACCAAATGCCATGGCAACATCAGGAAGTTCCCTATATGGTTTAAAAAGGGGAAACATAAATAATCTACCCCCCCCCCTTTTTATAGCATATCATCAAGAAATAACCGATTTTTACGGCAAGCAGCAGCCCTCGGGGCTGCTCTGTCTATGGAGTAGCCATTCTTTTATTCTTTTACTTTCCTAATAAACTTGCTTTCACTTTGCTCTATGAACTCGCCTTGAAGTCTTTCTTGCATGAGTTTCAAGGATCCTCTCTTGGGGTCTGGATTGAGATCCCTTTCTGGTAACAGAATGAGGCTGAAAAACCTCAAATCTTACATCTTCTGTAAAATTATTATTAAATTATTTATTATTAAATAAAACTATTATTTCATTTTTGTTTAAATGACATAATTGTATCTATTTCTGGAGTACAATGTGATGTTTTGATAAATGCATACATGATGAAATGATTAAATCAAACTAATTAGTATATTTATCACTTCGCTTTCTTATTTCTGTTTTTGTGTGTGTGGGTCAAAATTTAAAATGGCCTCCCTCAGTAATCTTGAAATATACATTACATTATTAATAACTGTAATCACCATGTTGTGCAATAGATTTCAAGAAATCATTCTTCCTAACTGGAACTTTCCTCTTCAATAAACATCTCCCCATTTTCTTTCTCCATTCCTCTGTCCCTGGTACCCATCATGCTACTCTCTGTTTCTGAAACCACCTTTGCAAAAGTTAGATCAGTGGGAAAATTCTAACAGTAAGCTAAGCTAACCCAACCTCCATCTTGCCTTTCCCTTAATTATTTTTGGGATATTGGTGCATGCTAACTTTGGAAGACATTTAGGATACATTTTAAATGATAATAGGGCTTGCCTTCAAACTCAACCGCATTTTTAAAGCTGACGGTATGCTTTCGGGCTGCGGGGAGGAGAGGAGCGTTAAGATGTGCAACTTCCCCAAGTACTCCTGCTGCACTGTTGACAATTGGCATTTGGAGATACCGTGACAGTTTTTTGCATGTCTAACACCCATGACTACACCTGTGGCCCCACCCAGAAGTAATCCAGTCCACAGAAGGACAGCTTCAACCCACTATGAGTTCATCTCTGCCCTCACCAATCAGGAGCAAGCACTGGTTACCTGGCCGCCAGGACCAAGGACAGTTCCCCCAAACAGTCCTTGAAAAGCCCCTATCTACAAGTTTGAACAAGATTTGAGTATGAATTCCATCTCCCTGTTGGCGTGGCTACCTTGGTATCTATTAAACTCTCTCTCTAATACAATGCCTTGGTCTTTATGCAGTCAGCAGGAGGAACCCTTTGGGCGGTTACACTTCTATGAATTTTTCTTTCGTAGATTCCACATAGACGTGAGATCATGCAGTATGTGTCTTTCTGTGCCTTTCTGATTTCACTTCACATAATGTCCTCCAGGTTTACCCGTGTGTCCACCATTGTTTATTTTATAACCCCAGAAGACAGCCTGAGAGTTGATTTTTGTAAACTCCTGTGCTGGTAAGCAGCTGTTGGATGTTCCGTTTAATTTGTTTTCCTTCACTTGTTTTCTTATCTATTGGATTGAAACCACTTGTGCAAAATTATGACTGAGACAGTGAAAGAGATCTAACTTAACTGACTCCATTTTGCTTCTAACCTCCAAGCTGTCCTTGTTCATTCCTGGGAATGGGCTAAACTAACTTTGGGAGAAACTTTGTTTATTGTTTAAACAAAGATGGTAACAGCCCTTTCCCAAATCAGACCTCTTTCTTACCTGGGTACTAGATTGTCTTTATAAGACTAACCTTAGCCACAAGATTAGAAATTATGGTTTAGGAGTCATGCAGCTGGAGGCTACAAGATGCTGACCCTCCTAAACTGCTCCTGAGATCAGTGCCTAGGTATTTTGCAGACCCTGCACTTGCTGGATCAGCTGGCACCACCCAGATTAGTAAACTGGATCATCAGATCTTGTGGCTCCCCCACCCAGGAACTGACCGAACGCAAGAAGACAGCTCTGACTCCATATGATTTCGTCTCTGACCAATCAGCACTCCTGGCTCACTGGCTTCCCCTGACCTACCAAGTTATCCTTAAAAACTCCACTTCCTGAATGCTTGGGGAGACTGATTTGAGCAATAATAAAACTCCAGTCTCCTGCACAGCTGACTCTGTGTGAATTACTCATTCTTTGTTGCAATTCCCCTGTCTTAATGAATCGGCTCTGTCTAGGCAGTGGGCAAGGTGAACCCCTTGGGTGGCTGCAAGTTAAGCAAATAGGTCAGGTGATTTTATGTTCATTTTAGCTGTAGGACTTTGTTCTAGTCTATCTGAAAAGTTTTTAGTTAAGAAAGTCAAGGGAGATTTTCATGATCAGTTAACGCTTCCTATTTTTTCAAAAATCAAGTTGGTTCTATGAGTATGGTTTATTGGGGGAACTCTTCAAAATACTGAAAATTATTAATGACCTGCTCTGTATGTACTCAGCTAACGTTATTGCCAATGAGATAGATGCTCTGAAATACACCTGCTAACTTAAACTAACTCCTACAATGTTTCATCTCTGCTCTGATTTCTGCCATAATTATTTTCAAACAAAGAGAGATAAGCAGAATTCTGAGCTGTTAGATCCCTTAGATAGCCCACAGCCCAGTGAACCCTTCAAAAAAAGGGAAATGGGATGTGACAAAGGTGTGTATTGACCCCACATCAAGCAGCTATAATTCATAGAAGTAATACTAGAAATGTTGCTGCCTGGCTCCTAACCCAATGATGTTTCTAAAGCTCTCTTTAATTACCACAGTCCTTATTTGACATCTGGCCATTTAATCTGTAGCTCAAATGTCTACATCATTCTCAACTAAGCCATGCAGTAGAGGAAGGCTCAATTTTATTTCTAAGCTTGGCTGCACTTTAGAATCACTTGGAAGCCTTGGAGAAAGAAATGCCTCTGAGTCCCACTATCAGAGACTTAAGTGTTTTGAAACGCACCTGCAGAAATGTGAAATTTTAAAAGTTCCAGGTGATGCTAACATGCAGGTAAGTCCAAGAACCAATACTCGATGTGTTCATAGAACTGTGGGATCCGTGGTCACCCGTGATGTTTTTCCCATGAACTATCACTATTTTTATGCGTGCAGCGAACACAATACTTTATCTAAGCACGAGACATGTTAATATGCATTGTAAAGGAAGTTGCCTTGCTAATGTTCAAGGCACATTTGCAAAACCTCTTAGTGCCATCTTCATGGGGCATGCCATATCAGACAATGGCCAGCAGGTGGCGATGTTGGTTTGACTTGCTGAGACCAGACATTTTCCTTAAAAATCTGGCATCTCCGTGTGACCCCCTCAAGGGCTTTGCTTTGTTTTAACTACACCTGCAGTTGCCAATGCCTGGAGAGGGACAATTATGCATAATGAGTGTTCATACCTGAGGTGCCGAAACCACAACTTTGTCATGGTATTTGCTCAAACCATGCAAATGCTTCAATCACCTGTATTCGTTTAAGGTTTAGGACGCCATGAAAATATACCTAAATGCAGTCTTTCCAGACAGATATTTGATGATGGGCATTGATTCCAGAAAAGAGGCATTCTCCAAAATGATGCAGAGAAGGAGAGCAAGTAAAGCTTTTGTGAAGAAATGTTTACCCGGGTGTGACAAACAGACGCACAATTGAGGCTGGAAGTTGAATCCAGCTGAAAAGAGATGCATTTAGCCTAAATTCTGTGAATTGAACAGAAATTTTAGTTTCTGTACGTTAAAAAAAATGGACCACCACCAAAAAAAGATGGGACAAAAGAATGAGATTTTCACACATCAGAGATGAATTCGAAATGCTAATATGACCAGGTCAGAACTAGGAAAAAGACATCACCACAATATTTCTGGAGCATTCACTTAGTTTCCAGATTCAGCATTGTAAATCACACTGGCTAGATTTTTCTTCCACACAAAGCAGTACAGACATTAGACTATTAATTAAATAATTCGTTCATTCGTTAAAGCTAGATCGAGCACCGGCTGTGTGGTAAAGACTGCATACTGTGTCGCCCTATGGAGACTAAAGGAGGTTACTTTCAGTTCTTTCTAGAAGTTGTTCTTCCACATCCGGTGCTAGTTCTAAGGTCACCTACTTATCAGCTTGGTCTCTATCCCCTTCTCCATTTAATAAATATTCCTGACATATAATAAATTTATGGGCAGAAACTGCAACTTCACCCAGACTAATTCTTTAAAAGGCATGTCTCTTTTTAAAAAATGCATTTGAACATTTTACTGAAAGCCAGCAATTTAAACTCAGTGCTTAAACAGATTGACTCGAACCCCTTCTTCTTTACAAAAAAAAAAATGTTTAGCTTTCTAGCTTAAACTTAGGATGTAGAAAGCTGACAAGAAAATAATTGCTCCCATATTCATGGCAAAATGAAGGACACAAAATAAACTAAATCCAAATTTTCTTGAATATTTCAGAAAACCACAGTTGTAGTGTGTGATGGTGAATATTAGGTGTCAACTTGATTGGATGGAGGGATGCCTATATAGCTGGTGTATTGTTTCTGGGTGTGTCTGTGAGGGTGTTTCTAGAGAAGACTGGCACTGACTTGGTGGGCTGGGAGAAGACCCACTCTCAGATGGGCAGTGTCTAATCGGATGCCAGCGCGACTAGAACAAAGCAGGTGGAAGAAGGCAGAATAAGCTGGCTTGCTGGGTCTTTTGGCTTTCATCTCTCTCCGGTGCTGGATGCTTCAATTCTGTTCCTCCTGCCCTTGGACATGAGACTCCAGTTTCTTTGGCTTTGGACTCTTATTTATTATTATTATTGTTATTTGAGATAGGGTCTCACTCTGTTGCCCAGCTTGGAGTGCAGTGGCACAGCCTCAGCTCACTGCAACTTCCCCCTCCCGGGATCAAGCAATTTTCCTGCCTCAGCCTCCTGAGTAGTTGGGATTACAGCCATGCACCACTGCACCTGTCTAATTTTTGTGTTGTTAGTAGAGATGGGTTTCACCATGTTGGCCAGGCTGGTCTTGAACTCCTGACTTGAAGCGATCTGCCCGCCTTGGCCTCCCAAAGTGCTGGGATTACAGGTGTGAGCCACTACGCCCAGCCTATATGTGAACTTTAAACCATACAGGGGATTGCTGCCTCGCCTTGTTCAAGGGTCAACTGTACACAATTATATATATATATATATATATAAATGTATATATATAATACATTATATATTATATATAGTTATACATATATTATGTATAACATTATACATTATATTCAATATTATGTCATGTATAATATATTTAAGTATATAGTGTATATTTCATAATTAACAATATTTTATTATTAGTTTTTAATATAGTATATAATATATATCTATATCATCTATAAAACCTATCATCTATGTATCATCTACCATCTATCTATCAACTTTCATCTATCATTTATCTATCAATCTATCATCTTTGTATCTATATCTTTGTATCTATCATCTCTCTATCCCTCTATGCTGGTGAGGGGCTGAGAAGGGTACTTTGCCTCTGATATTCTTTCCAACATCCCCTAATTCTACTCTAATAATAAGACAAACAACGGACAAACCCGGCATGGGAGACATTCCACAGGCTACCTGAACAGTACTCAAGACAGTCAAGGTCATGAAAAAGCAAGGGAGACTGAGAAAGGGCCACAGACAAGAGGAGACAGGGGAGGGACAAGAAGTAAATGCAGTGTGATCCCTCACTGGGATCCTGGGACAGAAAATTCCAAAATTCATAAAAACCTGGTGGACTCTGACAAAAGGTCTGAAGTGTACGTGGGAGTGCTGTATCAATGATGCCAGATTCTTAGCTTTGACAAGTACGGCATAGCCACGTTAGATGTTAATAATGAGAGGAACCGGGTGATAGTTGTACAGGGACTTCCTATACTCAGTGGAAATCATTCAATCAAGCCTATTTTAAAAATTCCGTTTTAAGAAATACACAGTCTGGTACACCAAGTCAACAAGCCAATTAAAAAATGGGCAAGCAGTTTGAACAGAAACTTTAGCAAAGATGATACAGAGTATAGAGTCATTAAAAGATGCTCAACATCCTTAGTCCATAAGGAAAGGCAAATTACAACCAGAGGGAAATGTTACTACACAAGAGTGAGAAGGTCTAAAATTTAAATCAACATACAAGAACAAAAATACTAAAACAAAACCCAAACAGTATGAAGCACGGTGAGGAGGGGGTGTAGCAGAGAACCCTCATATGTTCTTGGTGGGAACGCAGAATGGTACAGGCACAGGAAAACAGAGCAGTGGCTTCTTATGAAACTAAACATGCAAGTACTACTGAAACAGGAGAGTTCCCCGACCTTCCTCGCAGTACGTGTGACAGGGATGTGGTGTGTCTGTTCAGCTGCTGTGGCTCAAACCCCTTATGGGAGGGTGAGCACACAGACAGACAGGTGCAGGAGCCGGAGTGAGTGCTTTTGGGCTCTGACCCAACAGTAGTTTCTAGGGGTGGGTGCCTGCAACTCCTGAAGCCCCAGTGGGCATGTTACACTGCGCTTTTAGCTCTGTCATCGACACATGGCTTAAGTGTTAACCAGCTCAGTGTCCTCTTGGTACCCAGGTTCTTGTCTGGCATCCAGGAAAAATCAGGACACACAGACAAACTGAAGAATGATAAATGTGGGGGCTTTAATACCAGATGGAGGTGGTTATCAGTGAGATGGATGAGTAGCTGGAAAGGGGATGGAGTGGAAAGATGATCTTCCCCTGGAGTTTGGCCATCCCATGGTTGATGTCCTCTCTGACCGCCCCCAGCCAAAGTCCTCTCAATATTCAGTTGCTCCTTCTCTTCTCTTCTTTTCTCCTTCTCTGCTATGCTACTCTTCTGCTGCTCTACTCTTCTGCTCATGGAGCCTGGGGCTTGGGGTTTATATGGGTACAAAATAGCGGGAGTGTGGTGAGCCAAAAGGTAACATTTGGGTGTGAAAACAGGAATGCCTGTTCCCATTTAGGCCCACGGATTTCCAGGCTTGAGGATGTGGCTTTTGCTTGGGAACCATTCTTTTCGACACAGTATTTCCCTGACTCCTGTCCATATCACTACCTGACCCAATATGACCCAGAGATCCCCTCCTGTTACCAAAGAGAAATGAAAAATTAACGTTTTTTTTTTTTTTTAAATCCTGTCACTGAGTATTCATTGTGGCTTTAGTTGTAATCATGAAAAAATAGAAACAACACAGATGTGCTTTAATGGATTTGAGGATTAAACAAAAGAAAACCAAGCTGTAGTATATGTATAGAATGAAATACCAGCCAGCAATAAAAATGGAACGAATTGCTGATATATGCAACAATAGGGGGAACCTCAACTGTATTAACCTATGTGAAACAAGCCAGTGTCAATAAGGTGCCCATTGTAATCCGTTTATTAAATATTCCAGATAATGCACTCTACAGAGAGACTACTGGTCAGATTTGTGGTAGCCGTGGGCTGAGGTGACAGCAAGGGGTTGATGACAAAAGGTCAAAGCATGATGTGTAGGTTGAGGCACTACTTTATGCATAAATTATGTTGTCAATATGTTTACTATTTTTATCGAAACTTGCCAAACTCTCCAATAAAAAGAATGAATTTTACTTTAGATACAAGAGAACCACAATTATTTTTAAAATCATCATTGTGAGAACACCCATAAACATATGAAACATATAGGAGGTGCCAGGCTTGGGGAAACAAAATTTAGAACATTCTGTTCTCACAGTTCCCTCCGTGAGTTAGAAACCACGACTTATTTTCAGCATAGAAGAGAAAACCAAAGCTCAGAATGGGTTGACCACACACCCTCAGTCACCCAACTGAGAATGCTCAAATGCAGGTGGGATTAGCTCCAAACTCCATACCTTTCTGAGTATCTCTCTGCAGTTCTTACTTTCCAGCACAATCATAAAGCTTTGGGGGAGAATATGGAAAGCAGAGAGCTCAAAGAGTGGTGAGATAGTGAGCGCACGTAATAAATTTGTTATTACAACGAATAATTAGTCACATCTCTTTGACATTACATGGGGCTGTAAGACTGTCAGTGCTCTTGGTAATAAAAATTGTATTCACAGACTTGATGAGAATGAAAATGCCTCAGATGAAACATATAGTTTTGTTGTATTTATTTTTTATTGTCAGTTTTTGTGGGAACATAGTAGGTATATCTATTTATGGGTTACGTGAGGTATTTTGATATAGGCATGCAATATGTAATAACGACATCAGGGCAAATGGGGTAGCATCCTCTCAAGTATTTATCATTTGTATTCAGTCCTTTGCAACAACATGGATGGCACTGGAGGGCATTATGCTAAGTGAACTAAGCCAGACACAGAATGACAAACTTCATGTTCTCATTTATATGTGGGAGCTGAAAATCAAAACAAATTAACTATGGAGATAGAGGGTAGAAGCATGGTTACCAGAGGTTGAGAAGGATGGAAGGGTAGTCGGGGGGGTTGGTTAAGGTGTACAAAATGCTAGTTAGAAATAATGAAACCTATAGTTTTGAATGGACTTTATATGACCTTTCAGTGAACTGATCCTAAACTTAACATTTCAGAAGACGATGTGCACCCTAAAAGGTTATACGAACTTGAATTTCAGGATCTCCAGTTTTTGGACTGTATTTAATATATCTACTTCTCCAAGGATATTAGTCTTTAGATACCTGTTTAGTTTATAGTGTATTGAAAAAGACAGTTTCATGGTAAATGTTTTCCATAGTTTTTGAGGTTTTGTGGCAGCATCTCTTTCCATTTGATTAATATTTTTCGATCTGTTGGGATGACTATGGAATGGCTATGGATTGAGGCTAAAAGAACTTGTGACTCAAAAGACGGAAAGATACACAAGCCCTGGTTTCTTGGTATTCTAGCAGTAGCAGTTAGGTGAATGTAGATGAACAATGAGAAGTTGTGCATTTTGCAAACTGCCATTCCTGAGAGCAGTGGAAACTGTCCACTATAGGGACCCCAGACTTTATAGATAGTCTGACTTTAAAAAAAAATCAACAACCCTGGCGTTTTAGCTGATGGAAAAAAAAAAAGAGCTTCTGCTCTTCTGTCAGTTTGCTGAGAATGATGGTTTCCAGGTTCATCCATGTCCCTACAAAGGACCCAAACTCATCGTTTTTGATGGCTGCATAATATTCCATGGTGTATATGTGCCATATTTTCCCTATCCAGTCTATCGTCGATGGGCATTTGGGTTGGTTCCAGGTCTTTGCTATTGTAAACAGTGCTGCAATGAATATTCGTGTGCACGTGTCCTTATAGTAGAATGATTTGTAATCCTTTGGATATATACCTAGTAATGGGATTGCTGGGTCAAATGGAATTTCTATTTCTAGGTCCTTGAGGAATCGCCACACTGTCTTCCACAATGGTTGAACTAATTTACACTCCCATCAACAGTGCAAAAGTGTTCCTATTTCTCCACATCCTCTCCAGCATCTGTTGGCTCCAGATTTTTTAATGATTGCCATTCTAACTGGCATGAGATGGTATCTCAATGTTGTTTTGATTTGCATTTCTCTGATGACCAGTGATGATGAGCATTTTTTCATATGTTTATTGGCCTCATGTATGTCTTCTTTTGTAAAGTGTCTGTTCATATCCTTTGCCCACTTTTGAATGGGCTTGTTAGTTTTTTTCCTGTAAATCTGTTTTAGTTCTTTGTAAATTCTGGATATCATCCCTTTGTCAGATGGGTAAACTGCAAATTTTTTTTCCCATTCTGTTGGTTGCCGGTTCACTCTAATGACTGTTTCTTTTGCTGTGCAGAAGCTGTGGAGTTTGATTAGGTCCCATTTGTCTATTTTGGCTTTTGTTGTCAATGCTTTTGGTCATGAAGTTTTGGTCATGAATGTTTTGGTCATGAAGTCCTTGCTTACACCTATGTCCTGAATGGTTTTGCCTAGATTTTCTTCTAGAGCTTTTATGGTGTTAGGTCTTATGTTTAAGTCTTTAATCCATCTGGAGTTAATTTTAGTGTAAGGTGTCAGGAAAGGGTCCAGTTTCTGCTTTCTGCACATGGCTAGCCAGCTTTCCCAACACCATTTATTGAACAGGGAATCCTTTCCCCATTGCTTGTTTTTGTCTGGTTTGTCAAAGATCAGATGGTTGTAGATATGTTGTGTTGCCTCCGAGACCTCTGTTCTGTTCCATTGGTCTATATCTCTGTTTTGGTACCAGTACCATGCTGTTTTGATTACTGTAGCCTTGTAATATAGTTTGAAGTCTGGTAGTGTGATGCCTCCCACTTTGTTCTTTTTGCTTAGAATTGACTTGGCTATGCGGGCTCCCTTTTGATTCCATATGAAGTTTAAGGTGGTTTTTTCCAGTTCTACTAAGAAGGTCATTGGTAGCTTGATGGGGATAGCATTGAATCTGTAAATTACTTTGGGCAGTATGGCCATTTTCATGATATTGATTCTTCCTAACCATGAACATGGAATGTTTCTCCATCTGTTTGTGTCCTCTCTTATTTCGTTGAGCAGTGGCTTGTAGTTCTCCTTGAAGAGGTCCTTTACGTTCCTTGTTAGTTGTATTCCTAGGTATTTTATTCTCTTTGTGGCAATTGTGAATGGAAGTTTGTTCTTGATTTGGCTCTCTTTAAGTCTGTTATTGGTGTATAGGAATGCATGTGATTTTTGCACATTGATTTTGTATCCTGAGACTTTGCTGAACTTGCTTATCAGTTTCAGGAGATTCTGGGCTGAGACGATGGGGTCTTCTAGATATACAATCATGTCGTCTGCAAATAGAGACAATTTGACTTCCTCCTTTCCTATTCGAAGGCCCTTTATTTCTTTTTCTTGCCTGATTGCTCTGGCTAGAACTTCTAATACTATATTGAATAGCAGTGGTGAGAGAGGGCATCCTTGCCTGGTGCCACATTTCAAGGGGAATGCTTCCAGTTATTGCCCATTCAGTATGATATTGGCTGTTGGTTTGTCATAAATAGCTTTTATTATTTTGAGATACGTTCCATCAATACCTAGCTTATTGAGGGTTTTTAGCATGAAGGGCTATTGAATTTTGTCAAAGCCCTTCTCTGCATCAATTGAGATAATCATGTGGTTTTTGTCTTTGGTTCTGTTTATGTGGTGAATTACGTTTATAGACTTGTGTATGTTGAACCAGCCTTGCATCCCCAGGATGAAGCCTACTTGATCATGGTGGATAAGCTTTTTGATGTGCTGTTGCAATCGGCTTGTCAGTATTTTATTGACGATTTTTGCATCTATGTTCATCATGGATATTGGCCTGAAGTTTTCTTTTCTTGTCGAGTCTCCGCCGGGTTTTGGAATCAGGATGATGTTGGTGTCATAAAATGATTTGGGAAGAATTCCCTCTTTTTGTATTCTTTGGAATAGTTTCAGAAGGAATGGTACCAGCTCCTCTTTGTACGTCTGGTAGAATTCGGCTGTGAACCCGTCTGGACCTGGGCTTTTTTTGGGTGGTAAGCTCTTAATTGCTGCCTCAACTTCAGACCTTGTTATGGGTCTGTTCAGGGTTTCGGCTTCTTCCTGGTTTAGGCTTGGCAGGAGGCAAGTGTCCAGGAATTTATCCATTTCTTCCAGGTTTATTAGTTTATGTGCATAGAGTTGTTCGTAATAATCTCTGATGATGGTTTGAATTTCTGTGGAATCTGTGGTGATATCCCCTTTATCGTTTTTTATTGCATCAATTTGGTTATTCTCTCTTTTCTTTTTTATTAATCTGGCTAGTGGTCTGTCTATTTTGTTGATCTTTTCAAAAAACCAGCTCCTGAATTTATTGATTTTTTGAAGGGTTTTTTGTGTCTCTATCTCCTTCAGTTCTGCTCTGATCTTAGCTATTTCTTGTCTTCTGCTAGACTTTGAGTTTTTTTGATCTTGCTCCTCTAGCCCTTTCAGTTTTGACGATAGGGTGTCAATTTTTGATCTCTCCTTGCTTCTCATGTGGGCACTTATTGCTATATATTTTCCTCTAGAGACTGCTTTAAATGTGTCCCAGAGATTCTGGTGTGTTGTGTCTTCATTCTCATTGGTTTTGAAGAACATCTTTATTTCTGTCTTCATTTCATTGTTTAGCCAGTCAACATTCAAGAGCAAGTTGTTCATTTTCCATGAAGCTGTGCGGTTCTGGGTTAGTTTTTGAATTCTGAGTTCTAACTTGATTGCACTGTGGTCTGAGAGACTGTTTGTTACGATTTCCATTCTTTTGTATTTGCTGAGGAGTGATTTACTCCCAATTATGTGGTCAATTTTAGAGTAGGTGTGATGTGGTGCTGAGAAGAATGTATATTCTGCGGATTTGAGGTGGAGAGTTCTGTAAATGTCTATTAGGTTTGCTAGGTCCAGGTCTGAGTTCAAGTCCTGGATATCCTTGTTAATTTTCTGTCTGGTTGATCTGTCTAATATCGACAATGGGGTGTTAAAGTCTCCCACTATTATCATAGGCGGGTGTTGAACAATGAGAACTCATGGACACAGGGATGGGAGCACTACACACTGGGGTCAGTTGGGGGGAAATAGGGGAGGGACGGTGGGGGGCGGGGAGCTGGGGAGAGATAGCAAGGGGAGAGATGCCAGATGTAGGTGATGGGGAGGAAGGCAGCAAATCACACTGCCACGTGTATACCTATGCAACAATTTTGCATGTTCTTCACATGTACCCCCAAACCTAAAATGCAATAAAATAAATAAATGGGGGAAAAAAAAAGAGCGAGAGAGAGCTAGTTTTCTGGTATCCAAACTACAGCTCCTAAAAAGATGAAGTAGGTTTAGAATATGCTTTTAATATTCTTTCAATGCTAGAATTAAAATTACAACAGGACAATCTTCATTTATAGTCTCATTCCAGAGCTATTTTCCCCTTGGTTTTTCATTTACATCTGCTTCTAATATTAAACATACTTTCAATTTGTGATTCAACAGGACTCAGATGCAAATGCAGTTCTCTCAGTAATCAGCATTATGGGATTTGGTTTCTTACAAAGAAGCTAATACTTATGTAAAGGTGACTGAAGAATAACTTAATTTTTTTAAAAAATCTCACGGATAAAAAAGTGGTTAAGGCCCCAGTAGAATTCAAATTCAGGATTAAGTCAAATAGCCAAAATACACTCATACATGCATAAACTGTTGAATGAGATTCACTCAAACCTGAAAGAACTAAGAAAAGGTCTCTCTGATGTTCTAACGTACTACCTCAAACTAACTCTCTGTACATATAATTAGTAAACCTGATGCATCATGCCATTAGTTTACATTAGTGCATTTTATTGTTTATAAACTATACTTTAATGAAAACAGCAAACCAGCTAAAATAACATTACAAAGTATGCTGTTTCTTTATAATCAAACCTTTTCCTTCATCTCCTTTGGCATTTTGTGGTAAATAAATAATGAAATAAATAAGACAGTATAATTGAATTGTTGGTAACACAAAAGATAAATGCCCGAGGGTTGGATATCCAATGTTCCCTGATGTGATTATTACACATTTCATGACTGTACCAAAATATCTTGCATATGTCGTAAAATATATGACCCTACTATGTACCCACAAAAACTAAAAATAAAATTTTTAAATGTATATTTACTACTGCCATTACTAGTTTGTAGCTTAATATTGCTTCTTACATCACAACCTACTTTATTTATGCGTCCAGTTGTCATGTTTTTGAAGCATGTTTTCTAGAAATTATTTCTATTAGAGTCGTATTAGCAGCACATAATCTGCATGCTTGGATGTCGAAACATATTTTCTTGGGTCCTAAATCTTGAAAGATATTTAAATGTGGTTTAGAATTCTTTGTTATCATTTACTTCTATGCAACTTTTTAAAAGATACCTACATGTTCTGTAGTGGTGCATTGACTGGATTTAGGTATATTTTCATTTCTTTATATATAATTTCCCTTTCCATATTGAAGCTTCAGCTCCCTCTTATAACTTAGAGTATTATTTTCTCTTCTATACCGACCCTTGGAATTACTGTTTCTTGCTTTTGAGGTCAGTGATGGCTTAAACGTTCCCTCCTACCCCCGCCCAGTATTCCTTAGCTTTTGCAGCTGTACAGGGATTCCTGTGTCAGTCAGACAGGAGTGATACAACCCTAGTTTAACCGAGCCTCTGATTTGTGTTTTCTTTTTGTTTAGACTTCATGAACCTTAATTTGTGCCTGCCTATGCTGTCTGAGTTTTCTTTAGCAGCTGCTGTGATTAAATAAATAAATAAATAAATAAATAAATAAATAAATAAAAATCAGGTTTATAAAGTCAAGACAATCTAGGTCACTTCTCTCAAGGAATGTATAGTGTCCTCAGTTACACTAATAATTTCTTATGTGTTTTTGACACAGTGCAATGGTTTCTACCACAGTGCTTAGGGAGTGCATTAAGACAGATAAACATCACCCAACCTAATACACGGGGAAGCAAAGGTGAACGTGTACTCTTGAAAGACAATGGAAGGCAGTTGCTCAGGATGTTGTTATTGGAGGAAGTCAGGCTAGCCTTCGACCTCTGGACAGGCCACTTATTTGCACAAGTTCCTCTAGCTCTCTGAGTCTCCGTTTTCTTGCATTGTTACGCAGAGGGCAACTGCGTGCCCCAGGCGAGCTCCTTGCCATGGTAAAGTAGATAATGCCCTGGTGACATTGTTTGACACATAAGAAGTGCTTGGTACAACTTAGTAATTGTGACATTTCAAGGGAGTGATATTTGCCCTCAGTGGTGCAGTAGAGGCGTCAGTGTGCAAATGGGAGTAGGTTGATCCGTGGAGAGGGACAAGCACATAGAAGTGGGCAGCAATGTTGGGTGTGGTAGTCAGAGAGGCAGAGAAGCTTCTGCTTGCTTCAGCAATATCTGCTGTATTTGCACATTCACATCCTGTTCTCTAAAGCCTAGGGCAGTCAAGGCTATGAACTACAAATAATAGCATTATTCTGCTGCAAATAATAGTGTTATAATATTAATATTCATGTTCTGATTTATTTGCAACTGCCATGGCAATAGTTAAGTGTCCTAAAATGTAATAAGGGAGGGACATTTGCATTGGAGAGGTTAGATTATATTCGAGGACAAAAATGTAAAATGAAAGTTTCAAATGTCCACTGTGTTGTGTGTACACATACACACACACACCCCTTTACAGAGATGGTCCAAGGTAAGGAGTACAATTTCTCATAAAAGGGAAATCAAAATACACTTTTGTATCCTCATGATAGTTATTTTCCAGATGTGACCTGGCTGGGACAAATCTTTGTAAGATTAATAGTTTCTGTGAACAAAACTAATAAAAATTGGAATTTCTCAAGACTTTCCTTATATTATTTATTTATTTTTAATTTGACAAATAAAAATTATATTTAGGGTGTACCATGTGATCTAAAGAATCTGCAAGAATCTAACAGGTGCTTTAATTCTTTAAGTAACTGAAAATCACGTATGTCTCAAAATAACATTTTTATACTAAGGGATGAAGAGGAGTTGGCATATGAAATGGGTGCTTCCAAGATTCTTCCATAATGCTGTGTTTTAAAGGCGGTGCTGTTTGCTGGGGCCCTTCAAACCAAGCCTCATTCTTATAACTAAATGTCTGGGATGGTGCTTTTTCAGACTTTTCTGAAATGTGTATTCATTGTGGAATGACTAAATCAAGCAACTTAACATGTGCATTTCATCACATACTTTTCATTTATTTGGGGTGAGAACACTTAAAGTCCATTATTGTAGCCATTTTCAAGTGTACAATATACTGTTATTGGCCAGAACATCGTATTACACAGTGTTAGACCCTTAACATAGTGTTAATGTCACTACGTTGTAGAATACATTTCCTGAATTTATTCCTCCTGTTTTAACTAAAAGGTTGTATTTTTGACTAACATCTGTCCAATCCTCCAACCACCTCCAACCCCTGGTAGGTAACCATCACTCTACTCTCTGCTTCTGTATGTTTGACGTTTTTAAATTTCTAGGTATAATTGAGATTATATGGTATTTGTCTTTGTGTGCCTGGGTTATTTCACTTAACATAATGTCCTCTGGGTCCAGCCATGTTGCTGCAAATAACAGCTTTCATTCCTTTCAAGGCTGAGTAGTATTCCATTGTGTATGCATAACACAATTTCTTTATCAATTCATCTATTTATGGACACTTACTTGGAGTCCATATTTTGGCTATTATGAATCATGCTGCAATAAACATGAGAGTGCAGATAACTCTTCACCTAGGTATTTTTCATAGAGTAAAATTTCAATTAAGGCTATTTATCAAATATTAAAACTAAAATGATTTAATTGTTTAAGTAAAAATTGGATGGGTTTCTGGGAAGATGGCAGTGGTAGTAACTGCATAGTTTTTATCTATGGCCAAATTCCCACACAAAAACAAACAGAGCAACTAGAAATCAAACCCCCAAATTTGGCTGGGTGCAGTGGCTCACGCCTGCAATCCTAGCACTTTGGGTGGCCAAGGTGGGTGGATTGCCTGAGCTCATGAGTTTGAGACCAGCCTGGGCAACATGGTGAAACCTCGTCTCTACTAAAATACAAAAAATTGGTTAGACATGGTGGCGGGCACCTGTAGTCCCAGCTACTCAGGAGGCTGAGGCAGGAGAAT
>NW_016108038.1:447309-448521 GCF_001604975.1 Cebus imitator | reverse complement strand
AAAAAAAAAAAAAAATCAACCCCCCAAATTCATAGACAATATGGCCAACAAACTAGATGCCAGAGTATCTCAGAACCACAAGCACATTAGACTCAGTCCATGCCACCAGCAGCCCCCTTGTATGATATCAGCTGTCAGCTGTCTCTGTGAAAAAATGTAGGTGATGCTTTAGTTCTTCAAGAAATTGAAAATCACGTACATCTCAAAATGTGATTTTTATATTAAGGAATGAAGAAGAGGAGTTGGATATGAAATGGGTGCTTATTTGATTTTTTCATAGTTGTATTTTAAAGGCTGTACTGTTTGCTGGGGCACTTCAAACCAAGGCTCATTCTTATAATTAAACATCTGGGATGATGCTTTTTCACATCTCTTTATTTGATGATTTGCATACTAGAGCCAGCTCTGGAAACACTCAGCTTTTAGTTTCTGGATGAACTTACTGATTTTTGAAAATACAATTTTACAATGTAAGTTTTGAAACTGTGATCTCCAATACACACACACACACACACACACAGCATGATTCATAATAGTCCCTATACCGGGACTACGTATATGTGTGTGTGTCTGCTTGTGTGTGTGTGTAAACACACACTATATATAGCTCATATATTCTATGCCTCTATACATACAATAAAACATGTATGATATATACCATTGGGCTAATTTATATAAGACAATTGTTAAATACATGAGCAGAACCAGTCTGTTTTCTTTGAGAGACATCTCATAGGTCCATTCCACAGAATAAAACTCTAACACTCCTAAAGGATAAATTTCTAGGTACTCCTGAGAAATTAATATGAAATAAATCATAATTTATTTTTGTCAGGCATTTCTTTTGTAGAGTCATTACTATAGTTAAAATAAAAATAGGACACGTTGTACACCTTTTAGAAATTCTCAGAAATGTTAGCTGCATTTCATTCTTTCACCCTCCATTTCTATCTTCCACTTACCTTTCTGGAAAATGATGTGGCTTTCAAAAAAACCTTCTAAATTGTTGTTTACAATTATTACCATGGGGTGATAAATACTCAACAGAAATTTCTAGGCAGTACCAATCCCTGATATGTTTTGTCCTGTGAACAAATATCCTGAAATGTCATTGGGAAAGACAGAATTCACTGTCTCAACCTGATAAGCCTATACATCTTTAGCAATGGGAGTTATTTAATTCTCTCTCTCTCTCTCTCTTTTTTTTTTTTT
>NW_016108038.1:440471-446194 GCF_001604975.1 Cebus imitator | reverse complement strand
TTACATGCTTTCTTGCAACGTGTCAGAGCTACCCAATGAGTTATTTTATATCACTCAAACAAAAGTCCATGGTAACAACGCCCTTCTAAGCTGTTAAGAGAGGGCTTTAACCAAATCTTCTAGGTTGATGAATTAAACAGGGTAGGGAGAAGAGAAGAGCTTTTTAACTGTGCTTTAAAAAATTGTTGTAGATATCCTTTAAAATTTTATGGAATCTGAATTTTGTCAAGATCTGACAATAATAAACATGATAATGAAAATCTTCATGCAGAAAATTTTCTGTGTAGAAAATGAGCAAAATGAAAAATCCTGTAAGCCCAACTCCCTCACTATACAGGGAAACTTGTCTCTTCATTAGAAATCTCCACTTTAGAAAGCTGAGCTCTGCATCACTCTAACATGGGGGATTCTTACTGTGGTTATACAAGTCTCAGAATCTGAGCCTTCTTACCATTTACTGCCTGTTTGCAGCCCGAGATGAACTCTTCTTCCCTAGAGACAATGTTAATTAGCTGAGAGACTACAAGTCAGACAGAGTTCCTACCAAATCATATGCTTTGTTTTTCTTTCTATTTTCATTTCTTTCTATTTACAAAGTGCACCACTCTGACAGTCTGCCTTACACATGTGTCATCCCCTAAGCTGTGCTGGTTGAATATAAAGGGTAAAGTTAGCTTATTATTTAAGGGGGAAAAATGAATGAATTGATGAAAGTCTGGAAGGGCAGTTTTGCTATTGTTTGGCATTCTACAGTTTGCAGACCTTGGCATATTTCTTGGTAGCTAGTTGGAGCCTGAACACTCAACTAGACTTTTTGGAAAACAAAGTTTACAGAGTATACACCTGTTCGGCCCTAGCCTATTCTTTTTGGAGGATGACATCCCTGTAGTTTTTAAATATCACACAACCATTTGCAATGTTTCTAGCTTCTAAAGGAGGAAACAGAGCAACTCCTGGCTGCAGAGGACCCGAGTTTAAGCAGCCGATGTGGAAAGAATTTTGGCAATCGATGGTAGTTCTCCACATGTTAATGATTTCCATTGCTGTTGCGGATCTCAGTGTTGTTTAAGGTGATTTTAAAATGCACAAAATTGCAACTATACTATGTGAAACCAAGCACCATTGTGTGTTAGAATTCAACTTTGTGGCAGATGAGTCATTCAATTTCTGCCAGAACAAAATTCACATCATCAAGGGAGGGAGGGAAGAAGGAAAGAAGGAAGGAGGGTGGGAGTAAGGAAGGAAGGTGGGGGAGTAGGAGGGAGAAGGAAAGAAAACAAAGACAAAGTTTTCTTTAAATAAATGAAGTAATATCTGGGAAGAGTAAAGTAATCTTACATTCTATATTGAAAATTCAAATTCAAATGGTATGGCAGTATCCTAGTTAGTAGAAATGTTCAGAAATCAGGAAGAGTCTGATGTTAATAGATTTCTGTGTGCATTCAAACCCACTTATTTAAAGTTGAGGTATATGATCATGACTGGCTTCTACTGAGGGTGGCTGTATACCCTTATTTTTCAATATATTTTGGGGGATACACTGAAAAATAAGAATATATAAAAATAAGAAAATCCTATGTGAAAATAGCACATCCTTGATTTTTGTTTTGTTGTGTTTTCTTTTATTTCTTACCTGGCTACAAGTCTACAATATCAATCATTTGTTTAGACTTTTTGAAGTTTTCTTCTCTAATTTCTAAATTTGTATCTCTCATGTCAGCCCTGCAAGTGGCCTCCTGTGATCTCCAAAACCCTTAGGTATAAAACTTTAATTCTAAACTTGCTTACATTGATAAAACAAGCTAATGAATTCTTGTTGAAACAAGTTGGATACTTATATAGGAATTTTTATTAGAAGGTTTTATAGCAAGATCTACAAATCATTGTTATTATGGGTCATTTACTGAGATCAGAAATGGCCCTATAATATGGAAATGGATCTTCTAATGATATCCATTCCTATGACGCTGTCATATTTTACATCTAGATAATACCTCTCATTGGGATACATTTTACTTGCTTTATGAATATAAACTATGATGTTCTGGTGCAAGAGCATGAACTTTTAAACTTCATAGACCAAGTTTAATTCCGATTCTGTAGATGGTAACACTGTTAACGGTAATTCTCTGAGCTTCCATTGCTCCATCTGTAAGGAAGGGGATGAACTAGTTATCTCATAGAAATCATGTGAAAGTTACAAAATTTTGATTATTCTGTAGGATTTCGTTTTCCTGCCACCTCTTGAGAGAAAGCTATCATCATTGGTATATGTACAAATACCCAACATGTGTACAATCTGATGTGTTTCATCAATAACATTATATGGTACTTATATATATATTATATATAATGTATATAATTATATATAATTGTACTTATATACAATTATATATAATGTAGCTTGGGGTGCATCACAGTACATGCATATCAGTATTATAATTATTTGTGTCATGATTTATAAATAATCACACCTATGCAATAGTTTGTTTAGCCATCTCCCTACTAATAGATCTGAGGTTGTCTACAATATTTTGTTAGTATACACAAAGCCTTAATGTAAAAGTAGATTTTTCACTGTTATTTGCAATAGTCAATTGTCTTTCTATGGTGTTAAGTAGTCCTTTAATTATTTTTTAATTTCAATTACTCATTGCTGGTGAAGAGAAAAGCAATTGACTATTCACATTAACTTTGTGTTCCGTGATTTTGCTATAATCATGCATTACTTCTGGGAGTTTTTGTGGTAGTTGTTTATTCTTTGGGATTTTTCACATAGATAATCATATTATCTATAGGGAAAAAGACAATTTTTAATCTTCCTTACCAATATATATAATTTTTATCTCCTTTTCTTGTCTTATTGCATAACCTAGAACCTCTATCACAAGTTGAAAGAGGAATAGTAAGGGGAGATATCTGTGTCTTGTTCTTGATCTTAGGTGGAAAATATTCAGTTTCTCCTATTTTGAGAATTCTCAAATTCTCAATTCTTCTCTGAGAATTGATTATATTTTTGATAAAATGCAAACATTGTTGAAGGAACCATGGTAGAAATAAACATTGGCTATATGAAACATGAACCACTAGAAAGGCTGTCCTGATAGCTGAATAAATATTGATATGTTTTTTGAAAAAAAATTTATAGTATAACAAAAATAAAAGAACTATAGGAAAAATGCATGTTTTCTAGCTGTTGTAAATAATTAATTGGAACATTTGTTGCTAACACAGTAGTCTCAGGGGGTTGCATATTTCTTGGAGAATATAAATTGCTTAAAAGTTACGAAGCCCAAACACAGGCCACCAAGAGCTAAAATTTGCTCTGAAAACTAAATAAACTCCACCGAAAACCCTAACTTATTTTTCTACTTCTGTGGCAGAACTGAGTTCCTGGAATGAGAAAGGAAGCAAATTAAGCAGGGTTGTAGGCAAGTTAGAGTTTGATTTTCTACCTGTTGAGTGCAGGATGCCCATGAGACCAGTAAATGGAGATGTTGAGGAGGCAGTTGGGTGCAGAGTCTGGGTTCACATAAGAAATCTAAGCTGGAATTGTAAGTGTGGGGAAAATGAAGTATGCCAATGCTATTAAAAGTCATGATATTTGGTGAGATCTCTAAGGACAGGAAGATCAATAAAGAAGAGGAGCAGTACTGACTTACAGAACTACAAACGAGTCCAGTGAACAGGAAAACCCAAGAAAAGGGGTTAAAATAAAGCAATTGGGAAGGGAGAAGAGAAGTGAAGATTGGGAAATCCTGGTGAACACCTGTGCTGCTGTAGGAAATAAGTATATGAAAAGTTCTAATCGACCAGGTAAGATAATAAGCATTGAACAGTGGACTTAGCAACATGGAACTAGTATGATCTGGGCAATGTCATTGGAAGATTGTTTCTCATTTTTCTTTCTCTAAGATTCCAGAATCTTCTTTATTTGATTGAACTCCAAGGAGGAAGAAAAAAAAAGAGAAATAGAAAAACAATAAAAGGGAAGAGGAGAAAAGAAACAAGGTCAAAAATCAGAAGAATGTAATATTTGTTCCATTCGCTGATAATTCTGGCCAAGTAGAAGAGTGTGTTGGCACTCACTAAGTACTTATCAAATCAACCTAAAGAAGCCAAACTTGATGGTGGTAATAAACGTAAGGCATAGTGAGGCAGAGAATTTTGCTCCTAAAGTTTCACTCGTGTGGAATAAGAAAGTATTCCAAGATTTATGTTGCAGTTGTGGAAAGAAAACATTCTGAAATTTATGTTTGCAGTTGTGAAATAACGTTCAACATGTATGCCTGAAGGTCAAAGACATCTGTAAGTCCAGTGAATGCATTTAAATTTCATTTTAATCTTTTGTCTTGGAGGAATGCAAAGAAAGAGCTTTGAATGTTGTAGGTTAAAGGGGAATGGGCTTAGCTTTTCCTCTTGCTAGAGCCAATGGAACAGCTTGCAGCCCCTGTGGTAGGCATGGTGCTCTTGAGAATTGTTGCCTGCAGATTTAAGAGCACCAAGGTAAAGCTAACATAGCAATAACACCATTTCCAATGAGGTATCCAGTAAATTTGTGCATTTATATTGTCAAAGATTGCCAGTCTCATGTTAAAATATACATGGGCATTCACTAAAGAAAAGAGAGGTCATAAATTATTACTATTATTACACAGTAGTAAATATGCCTAACAGATGGAAAACTAAGTACCAAAAGGTTAAGAGTACAAAGCCGCACAGCAGGAAAGCCAGTGTCAGGACGAAAATGGAGGTCTCCTTATTGCTCCTTCCCCTGCGGCTTGTTACAGCTTTATGTTCATAGCTAAACTCGGTTGCAGAGGACATGAATGAATGACAACATATATCATACAGCATTCCAACAAGAAAAAGTTCTCTCCTTAAATTCCATAAAGGAAAGAAAGGAAGGAAAGTAAAAGGGAATAGAAGAAGGGACAATAAAGAGAAAGGGAAGGAAGGAAGGAGAAAGGAAAGAAAGGAGGGAGGAAGGAAGGGAAGGAAAAATGAGTAGAGAGAGGGAGGAAGAAAAGAAGGATTAAAGGAGGGAGGGAGGAGAATTAAAGAGGGATAAGGGGAGGAGGAAGGGAAAGAATAAAAAAGACAGAAAAAAACAGCAATGGAAGGAAGGAGGAAAGAAAGAAAGACATAGAGAGAAAGAGAGAAAGGAAGAAAGGAAGGAAGGAATGAAGGAAGAAAGGAAGGAGGAAGGAAGGAATGAAGGAAGGAAGGAAGGAAGGAAGGAAGGAAGGAAACCCAGCCCTTCAAATCCCACAAATGATTTCTGAGTGATTTTTAAAGTTTGCAAAATATTGATGTAGTAGAAAAAAATGAATCAATTCCAAATTTGTTGTAAATGTTAGCAACATTTAGAAACAACACCACTTTTGCCATTAAATTAAATGCATTTATCAAAGATCTACATCAAACTGATTCAAAGAAAAGTGTAAAATGTTATCAACCATTGACCTTGACAAATTAAACCTACAACAAAAGGCTTGCCATTACTAAAAGCGCCATGTCAGATATTAGTGGGACAACTTTTAAAATCTGAATAAAGAAATACCTCTGGCTGGGCGCGGTGGCTCACGCCTGTAATCCCAGCACTTTGGGAGGCCGAGGTGGGTGGATCAGGAGGTCAAGAGATCGAGACCATCCTGGTCAACATGGTGAAACCTCGTCTCTACTAAAAATACAAAAAAAAAATTAGCTGGGCATGGTGGCGC
>NW_016108038.1:434206-440371 GCF_001604975.1 Cebus imitator | reverse complement strand
AAAAAAAAAAAAAAAAAAAAAAAAAAAAAAAAAAAAAAAAAAAAAAAAAAAAAAAAAGAAATACCACTGATGATATAATTTTTACAGAACAAAGTAAAAATAAAATTTTACTCAGAAAACGCACTTAGCTTTAGTCTAGTACCAAAGTCTGATATACCACACAAATAAAGTTTATGTGACAATATTATTTGTAAATAATGATGTGAAAAACCTAGAAAAAGTATGACTTAATTTGGATTTTTAGTAGAATGAGTCATGTAGCCAAAAAAGTTATTATCCCAGAACCAAAAATTTTAATATGAGGAAATAGAATATTCAAAAATATTGCATATTTAGGTAAATATTTTAAAGCACTTCAGGTGTGTACATGAAGAAATAAAATGTTAATTGCAATATCTCTTCCTATTGAATTATGGCTTATTTTAGATTCTCTCTCCTACATCACTACCTTTCCAAAATGTTCTCAAACATATTTTTATCGTTATAATGCTTTAAACATAAACAAAGTATTATTTTAAATTGATGTTTAGAATTTACTAGTATTAACCATGCATTAAAGATAAAACAATCTTTTAGAAAATGAGACTTAATCAAATATTTTATTAAATAAACCAACTATTTCTCCTTAAACCAACATCTAGAGGATCACTTAATGATGTCATCCTTAAAACTGGCAGCAAATGGATTGGCTGGTCCTGCCATTTTCTGCAAACTTGAATTCACTAAAATCTGCTATGTACTGAATTCTTGTGTCCCCTGAAATTCCCATGTTGAAGCCCTAACCTCCAAAGGAATGGCATTTGAAGGTGGAGCTCCCATAATGGGATGAGTGTCCTTATAGAAAGGGGATGAGAGGCCAGAGACCAGAGACCAGAGAGCAGAGTTCTCTCTCTTCTTTCCATGCGAGGACCCAGTGAGTCAGGAAGTGATCCCTCACCACAGAAGTCGATCTGCCATGCCTTGATCTTGAACTTCCAGCCTCCAGAGCTGTGAGCAATAAATGTCCCTTGTTTAAGCCACCCAATCTGTTTAGTTAGCATCCTGAGCTAAGACAAGACCTCAAAAGGAAAGAGAGATATAATTTTGGGAAAGCATAAATTATAATTATGTTTTTAAAGACGACATAATTAAATACATAGACAATTCAAGACAATCAAATTAACACATGAAAATTAATAAATCCAAAAGCATTTCTATGCATTAGCAATGATTAATTAAAAGACAAGATTGAGAAAATGAATCTACTCAAAGTGAAATTCTTAAAGAAGCTCACATTGAAACTTTAACAACTTTATAAGGTAACAACTTTATAAGGAAAAGTATCAAATCTAACTAGCATAAATGAAGAGGCATACGATATATGTCTGTTTATGACTGGATACTATAGAAAAAGAGGGAACAAGGAAAAAGGGAGAAAAGGGAAATTTTCTACCATGTTGATATAGAGTTTTAATGAAGAACAAACGCATTTTCAATTACATTTACTTTGTGACTTGGCACAGTCTACTGTGAAAAATGGAAATATGTACTATACAATATGTAATATGTATTATAAATCTAATATGAATGTAATATAATAAATGCAATGTGTTTGATAATACATTACCGAATGTACTATGTATTACCTTTCAAAATAGGTAATACGTATTTTTAAAATGAAAATATCTATCAGATAATTAATATATTGTGGTGGACCTAGGATTCACATTCATACTCACATGTAATATACATGTAATATAATCAATGTAATGTACTTGATAATACATTATCAAATGTAATATGTGTTACATTTCAAAATAGGTAATGTGTATTTTTAGAAGGAAAAAAGTTTACCAAATAATTAATATATTATAGTGGACTAGGATTCACATTCAGAGCACAGAAAAGAAGAAATAATTTTGAAGCTGCCCATTGTATGTATAAGTGTAAAATATACCGTATTGGGACATTACAGATGAATTTACTTTAAGTGGATTGCTAAAGTAATGCTGTTTTGGGAAATCAACTCCTTGTAATAACCAGAACTATAGCCATCATTTCCAAATGAGTTATGGGGTGAAGTTGAAAGAAAGCACTTGGAAGAAAAAAACAAGAGGAGGTTCACAGTTGTAGATGGTGTCCTTGGTGACCAGATAGATAAAAATCCACAGAATCTTCATGATGGTCAGACATGGCCAGTAGCAAAGAAAGAGGGGCAAGTGGCATGGTGGAGAGACATTCTGGAATCAGCAGGCTGGGTATAAATCCCAGGCTTCAAGCCTCTGACATTAAATCTGTAAAATCAGGATAACAATTGTCACCTCATTGTGCTATTTGTGATGAATTTTAAAGAAATAAGATTTGCAAGGAAAATGGGGTCTATGATGTCAAAAAGCTTTGCTTTAGTTGGAGCAACTTTCCTTTGACACACATATCTGCAATAAATCAGACAGAATTCACTAAAAGCAGAGCCAATATTTGCAAAGTGTTCAAAAACAGTTCTTTGAATGTGCAGAATACGATAAAGTTTTCTTAGATGAACCCTAATAGAGTTTTTCAGTAGGCTTGGTGGTGTTTTCCTAGCAAACCCAACAGGAGTATTCCTGGCAGCTGCGAGTTTTCATGCAGATGGAACATCAGGAGCTTTACTATGAAAAATGCTGCAATCTCCTACTTTGCAGCATTGTCTGTGGATGCTAAATTGCATCCTTTATCTCCATTAATAGGGTGTGTATTATTTTTCTACATTTACAGATATCTTTTCATCAGATACTCTTGTCCTTGTGCAAACTATATGAAAGTCAGAACATCAAAATGAAATATAGAATAAGGGACAATGGAGAAATGCAATGTTAGTTGACCACTCTGGACATGATGGTGCAAGGCACCATGTTATTATATTTTCTTTCTTGTCATTTTGATGCATTCTCTTGATTTATTCTCCCCCCACCACCTTTTTTTTTTTTTTTGGAAATAGCAATAAGGCCCTATTTAGGAGATTAAAAATAATCCAGCTCAGTCTAATCACAAAAATCAGAACTCTCATGCAAGTAAAGTTTTTCACTTGCCCTATGCTATAGTTTGAATATTTGTCCCCTCCAAAACTCCTGTTGAAATGTAATCCCCAATGTAGCAGTATTGAGAGGTGGGGCTTGTGAGAGGTGATTGGGTAATGAAAGCTTTGCTATCATGGAATAATGCATCAATAAATTAATGTATTAATGGTTTATCAAGAGAGTGGTGGTTTTATGAGAAGAGGAAGAGAGACCTGAGTCAGCACTATTAGCACCCTTGCCATGTGATGCCCTGGGCCACCTGGGGATTCTGCAAAGTCCCCACCAGCAATAAAGCACTCACCAGGATGTGTGCAGGGGCTCACAGCTGTAATCCCAGCACTGTGGGAGACTGAGATTCTACCCTCCAGCATGAACATCCACACAGATCTGAAGTCTGATAAGAAACTTTTACAATCCATTCTCTCTGAAGCCTGCTACCTGCATGGCAAAACCTTGGTCTCCACAACCCTTTATCTTAATGTAGATATTCCTTTCTTTCTACTGATAGTAGGTTGGTGCACAAGTAATTGCTGGTTTTGGCATGGAAAGTAAACTGCAATTACTTTTGCACCAACCTAAGAATAACTCTTTCAACCAATTGCCAATCAGAAAAATTGTAAATCTACCTATCACCTGCAAGTCCCTCCCTTCCTACTTCCAGTTGTTCCGCCCTTCCCCATCAAAACAATGTAAATCTTATTCATATATTGATTGATGTATTATGTCTCCCTAAAATGTATAAAAGCAAATTGTACCCCGACTACCCAGGGTACATATCATCAGGACCTCCTGAGGCTGTATCACATGTGCATCCTTAATGTGGCAAAATTAACTTTCAAAATTGATTGAGACCTGTCTCAGATATTTTGGGTTCAGAGTGTACATTTTAAATATATACATAAATGTACACACATAGCTCAGTATACTTAATTATACATTGTTAAGGTATTATGAAAAACTCAGGGAGTTAATATATGAGAAGACACTTGGTAAAATGAACACAAAGTATACCAACCTAAGTAATTTACTTGCTGAAACAATTTATATTTGTTTCACTTCAAAACTTGCTTCAAATACCAATTAAATAAAATTCAGTATATCTCAAAGTTTAAACTAGAAACAAGGTCAACAAAATTTCCTCACGCATCAACTTTATCCAGACAAAGCCATTAAAATTTGTCTGAGAGGAAAAGCATTTTAATTGGTGTATAATAAACATTAAAAGCTCTCCCAAGTGGAAATGCCTTGATGAAGTCAAGCTGTACTTATTAATCAGAGTCTGGATTGCAATGTTGATGCTGCATCAGTTCCCTGCTTTCTCATCTTCAGTTTCACAATATTTTGTGATTTATTTGGGGGAGGGGGTTGTATCTGACTCTCTCTTCAAATCAAAGCAGAAACTAGAGGTGAAAACGGTTAGGTTTTTAAGTTGGTAGATACAGTAGAAATGTTCATAGAGTGGTGAAATTTAAGGGGTCATTGTGGAAGCAATATTTGCAACAAAATACTTTCACTCTATATGAATTCTCTAAACCATTATTTAAAGGTGAACATCAATAAAGTCCTGCACCCATAGAGAATGCAACAGGCAGAGAGATTATGCATCTATTGTATCCTCATTTTCCATCTGGGAAAGTTCAAGGCACTAAGAGCTCTAGGAATACAAAGATAAATAGGATGTTGTTTTGGTGCCAAGGAGCCCATCATAACCACAAATGTAGGGGCGAATTAGGTTGGTAGAATGAGTAAAAGCATCAGATTTAGGTTGCAACAATGGCTTCACCAAATTTCAGCCATGCAAACCTGAATACGTTTATCTCCCTGACACTTACTTTTCTTGTCTTTGAAGTGAGATTAATACTTCTGCACTGAGCTGAGATGTCTATGCAAGGATTAAGCAAGAAATTGATTGTATCTATACTCATGTGTGACACATGTTGCAGAGACTACAAGCAAATTTCCTTTTCCCTAAAACACAAGTGCTAAAATAAAAGGTATAGAAATTACTACAGGAGGAAGGAAGATGATGTACATAATCTTTTGTGAGCATGAGGCAGAAGTGATGAGAGATTATTTGAATCATGAGAATCCTAGGAAAAGCATCATAGACAAAAAGTGGTACTGGTGGTGGGGCAGAGGAACAGGGCATGCTCATAGAGCAAATCTTGAAGACTTGGTGTAGTTGGAGAACTGATGATTAATACATAGACTAGGCCAGGCACAGTGGATCATGCCTGTAATCCCAGAACTTTGGGAGGCTGAGGCGTGTGGATCATCTGAGGTCAGAAGTTTGAGATCAGCCTGGCCAACATGGTGAAAACCCATCTCTACTAAAAATATCAAAATTAGCTGGAGCGTGATGGTACACACTGTAATCCCAGCTACTCAGAAAGCTGAGGCAGGAGAATTGCTTGAACCCTGGAGGTGGAGGTTCCAATAAGCCCAGATCATGCCACTGCAGTCCAACCTGAAAAACAGAGTGAGACTCAGGAAAAAAAAAAAAAAAAAAAAAAAAAAAAGATGTAGACTAACAAGGTATTCTGCAACTCAATTTTAAAAAACTTTCTAAGTGAGGTGTAAACAGTGCTATGCCATGGGAGTTGGTTAAGGAAAACTTAAAGCATATGGGTTTCTGCTTTTGAGTTTTTAAAGAAAGAGAACTCTTGGAGACATGTTGAATGTTGAGTGACGAAATTGAATTTGGAGAAAAAAAAGTCAATGATATCTATTTATTCGTTTGTTAGGAGTTGATTTGTCTCTGTCAAAAAGATATGTTGAATTCCTCCTCTCTGGTATTTGTGAATGTGATCTCATTTGAAAATAGGGTCTTTGCAGATGTAATTAAAATGTACATTAAGATGAAGTCATAGTGCAGTAGGGCGGGACCTTAACCTGTATGACTGGTGTCTTCATAAGATGAGAAAGGTGTGCAGGCTGGCCCATGCTCATAATCCCAGTACTTTGGAAGTCCAGGGAGGGAGGATTGCTTCAGCTCACAAATTTGAGACCAGCCTGGGCAACATAGTCAGACTCTGTCTCTACAAAAAATACAAAAATTAGCCAGGCATGGTGGTGTGCACATGTAGTCCCAGGTACTCAGGAGGCTGAAGTGGGAGGATCATTTGAGCCC
>NW_016108038.1:432254-434065 GCF_001604975.1 Cebus imitator | reverse complement strand
AAAAAAAAAAAAGAAAAGGAAAGAAAGAAAAATACAGAATAGAAGAAAAGTAGACCCAGAGACCAACACACATAGGGAGGAGAAGACACAGACACACAGTCATGATCTAGGCAGAGGTTGCAGTGATGTGGCCACATACCAAAGATTGCCAGCAATCAGCAGCGCTGTGAGAGTCAAGAAATATTCTCTGACAGAGCTCTCAGAGACAGTACAGACCTGCCAATATCTTGAATTCTGACTTGTGGTCTCTTGAGCTGTGAGAAGATAGATTAATCTTGTCTGAAGCTGTCAAGTTTGTGGAACATTGTTTCTATAGCTCTAGAAGCTAATACAGATGGAATGGACAGAAGTAACATAATCATGTGGGAACAGAGAACAAGGGATGGCTTTAGTAAGTTATCAGATGTTAGGATCGGGCTGGGCATGGTGGCTCACGCCTATAATCCCTGTACTCTGTGAGGCTGAAACAGGCAGATCGCTTGAGGCCAGGAGTTTAAGACCAGCCTGGGTGACAGAGTGAGACCTCATCTCTACAAAAAAATAAAAAATTATCCAGGTGTGGTGGCGTACATCTGTAGTCCCAGCTTCTCAGGAGGCTGAGTTGGGAGGATTGCTTAAGCATGGAAGGTTGAGGCTACAGTGAGCTCTGATTTCCCCACTGCACTCTAGTCTGGGTGACAGAGTAAGAATCTATCTCAGAAACAGAAAAAAGTTAGACTCTGATTCAGAGAAAACCAAAAAGGGCAAGGTTGATGCTGAAGTCTCTCCCTACAAGGATTGGGTGGGTAATGCTAACTTTAATCAGTTGATGAATACTCCAGGAAGAGAATGTTTGGGGAACTAATGAGTTAATTGTTCATCATATATTTGAGCTGTGTACTGGGAAATTAGGGGGAGAAATCTAGACATGGAGAGAGAAAAATCAAAGAACGCTGAGATGAAGCAGACAAAATATTGCCTACCAGAACGCAAGCTACAAAAGAGAGAAGGCACTTTCGTGAGAACAGGTGGCCAACACTTCCAAATGCATGCTTCTGTGCTGGGGAGATCTACATCTGATAAGCAGACCAGGAGAGGCTCATTCAAAATCAGTATTCTGACACGAAGCAGAGTCAAGAAGGGAATTTAGATTTTCTCACTCATCATCCACATTCTGATGTCAGCTGAAACCTAAATTGACTGGCAGTGCAGAACACTACAAGATTATAAAATTTCTAACAAGAGCATTAGAAATTGCTGTGTCTCTTAGAGTCAATCATTCCACCATACAAGGTCAAACACATCTAAGGATAGGTACTTCGTCTTATAATAAAAATTTTAGACCCTCATCATGCACTCTAAGGGGGTTTTCCCTGAAGTTTTCACATCCCTTGATGGACAGAAATAAGAGGGATGGCCATTTATTACCTGCAATTTGCCCAGTACTAAGTTAGGTGCTCCATTAAACCATCTACCAGCCCTGCTAGGTACGACCGTTTCCCGTTTTCCACATGAGGAAGCTGGTGATGGGATTTTTCAATGTCAGGCAAGTCATGGTTCACCCATACAGTCTGAAAGCAAGCCTGAGTCCTTTCTGTTTTCACTGTGCTGCTCTCTGGGCTGACATCTAGTGCTTTGATGCATTTTCTAGATGACTGCCAAGGTAATGTTGTTATTGGGATATATCAGGGCTTTCTTTGACATCATCATGGTAAATCTCCCTGTCCCTATGGATATTTTTAAAAGGAGCAGGGAACATTATGCCCCTCCCTGCTTCATCTAACAATTTAGCATAATGAGGACATTTCCTCCTTTTTTTTTTTTTTTTTTTT
>NW_016108038.1:423715-432094 GCF_001604975.1 Cebus imitator | reverse complement strand
CTCACAACTCCATCAGACCTCTGCTTGTGTTTCGGTGTTTGACGTTGTTCTCTCAGGTATCCTTTGAGTTTGAAGAGTCCCGAATTATCCTCCAGGGGAGCCATGCTTCTTGTTTCCTCGTGAGTGCCAGAAATAATATAAACCAGACACCATGCATAATGCATGAGCGCCGATTTCACATCAGGGTTATTTCTGGCACCGAGTGTCTGTCTGTAAATAGTGTATTAAGAGCAGGCACTGTTTTTGTTTTTTTTTAAATGATGATAGAATGATAAAAATAATGAACTGGCATTCAGCCTTAGAGATTCTCTCTGGAACGTAATGTGTCTGTATCTAATACTTTTGAAAACATACATGTGAAGAGGTTTTGTGGTTTGGCAGACAGAATCCTGGCTCTATTTTTGTGTGTTTTGTTGTCTTTATTGAAATAGAAAGGGTGGATGTTTTGTACACAGTTGTGGAGGTGGCAGTCTGGCTATGTGGCAGGTGATTGAATGAGAAGAATAAGTTCCCTCAAAGACCATCAGGGCTTCCTCAGCATCTTCTATTCTTGGATAATAAGCACGGCTCCTAGAAACTGCCACCACTAATGACCTATTCTTTATGATAGCTTACTTCACACCACAGTGAGAAGTATTTTTCTCCATTAGAAGTTTCAGTGTTTAGCAGCAAAATTGGCAAGAAAACCACTGGCTTGCATACAAAGCCTACAGGTTGCTATTCTAATGGCTTTCTGTTCAAACACACATTCCAATTATAAGGAGGATGTGGAGACCCAGCACAGGCAAAAACAACCGCCAAGGAGCTGAAAGTCCGCCAATGTTTCATACGTTACATAAGACAGCGTTCCTCACATGTTAGAATCTACTCTGTTTCTGATGATTCTTCTGACTCTTCATAAAACTCTCGTCATCCTGAGTCTGTTATATTGCTGAGGCATTTTATGCGTTTGAAGAACTTTAATTTTGAGGTCTTATGTGTTTGAGGTTTGAAGGAAATATTCCTTCCTGCCAGGTCAAAACAATTAAATCATAGTTTGTTGAGCTGAAAACTGGATTTCAGAGACGTGGTCTGACTCTCGCATGAGTTTCTTTTCTTCAGAAACATTTAGTATCTGTTCATTCTCCGGCACTAAGCCAAGCACCAAGGGAACACATATGAATGAGCCTGAGTTCCATTCCTGGAAGAGTTTTTCAATTACTACTGAGTGAAGAGCGTTTAAGGGCTCTCAATAGAAAAATCAAGGATAAGACTAAATGAAAAATGAATATTGGGTCTAAAAGGGTAGAAAAAGATCAGATATTTTGTCAGAGGCTGAGTTGGGAAGACTTTGAAGAAAGGGATGACATTTGAAGTGAGACTTTAAGAATTTTGAAGTTGGACCAGAAAAAAGGGAACTTTCTGGTAACAATAATTTAAAAAGCTAGAGCAACGAATTGAGCTCTATAGGAGCCTGGAAGAAAATTGGAGTGATGAAATATCCCAGCATGAACCTCAAAAAAGCAAAAAAACTCAAGACACCAAACTTGGTCAGGCGCAGACCCTGTTGGCTTCTGTGTATATAACATGGGACAATGTTTCTACTTTCTCCTCTGGGCAGTAAGGGCTGGTCTGGGGAGGGGTGTGCTGGCAGCAAGCAGGATGACTAAAATGCAGAGGTGATATTTTTTAGGGGGTGGCACACTTTATGGATGTGATCTTGATCAATTGCAGTGGTCAAGAAAAAGAGGGGATCTAAATGAGGAAAGCTATGAAACAAGAATCCATGGCATTTGGGGTCTAAATAAATATGAGTATGGAATTAGGACAGAGTCTCTGCTGAGGTTTTAGCCTGGATTCCAAAATGGATTAAGAAAAGTATTACAAATAGAAAGCTCCGAAGGAACAGACAGCTTTTGGGAAGAAGAGGGAGATGGCTCTTGCTTTAGAAATGTTAATCAGACCGAATCTCATTATTGGGTATATATTCAAAGGAATATAAATCCTTCTTTCATAAAGACAATGCATGCATATGTTTACTGCAGCATGATTCACAGTAGCAAAGACATGGAATCAACCCAGATGCCCATCACCAGTGGACTGGATAAAGAAAATCTGGTACATATACACATATATACTACACAGCTATAAACAAGAATGAGATCCTGTCTGTTGCAGCAACATGGATGGAGCTGAAGGCCATTACCGTAATCAAACTAACACAGGAACAGAAAACCAAACACTGTATGTTCTCACTTACAAGTGGGAGCTAAACAATGAGTACACATGAATTCTAAGAAGGGAACAACTGACACTGGGGCCTACTTGAGGGTGGAAGAAGGGAGGAGTGAGAGAATGGTAAAACTACCTGTTGGATTGTATGCTTATTACCTGGGTGACAAAATTATCTGCACTCTATACCCCAGCGATGTGCAATTTGTCTATATAACAAACCTGCACATGGACCCCTGAACCTAATATAAAAGATTAAAAAAAAGAAATGTTAATTTGAGATGCTTTTAACCTTTTGAGTAGAGTTCAAATTTTGGTCTGGAGCTCAAGAGAGAAATGGCAAATGGAAATAGAGAAAGTGAATGCTGAGCTAACTAGAGCGTTAGTTTCCCAGGGCTGCTGTAATAAATTGCAATAAGCTGAAAAGCTCAAAATCAAGGTGCCTTTAGGGTCATGCTGCCATGGAAGGCTCTAGGGTAGGCTGCTTCACGCATTTTCCATTTTCTGGTGGCTGCAGGTTTTCCTTGGCATGTGGCTGCATCAGTCCAATCTCTGCCTCCATTTTTCCATGCTCTTCTTTCTCTTGTCTCTGTGTCATGAAACCAGTCATTGGATTTAGTACCCATGAGTTTATCTCAAGATCTTAATTAATTGCATATGCAAAGACCCTATTTCCAGATAACGTCACATTCTGAGGTTCCCAGAGTACATGAAGTTTAGGAGTGCACTCTTCAATCCAGGATAGCTACAGAGAGGCAAAGCTGAAGTAATGAGGGCTGATAATGTTTGGCCAGAGACAAAAATAGTATGAATGCAGGATTGAGTCACAAAAGATGCCCTGGATAATATAACTGATGGGAAGACCAATGGGAGTAAAGTTTACAGAAGACAGAAATCCCTTTCAAGGGCTAAAAGAAAACCAGGAGAGTTTTCAAACATGGCAAGAGGATGGTTTCAAATCCATAAGGGTGAATTCTCAGAGGTTATTGCTGAGGCAATAACTCTTCAGAGTGAACTCTTCAGAGTCCTACAGGACTGGAAAATAACAGGACAGAAGCTCTGTTTGTCAGTGCATTTTCAGTGCTTTTAGAGTTGTCAGGCAACCTCTTCAATATCAGTAGAATCGACATTTATAAATTCGTCAACGTGTCTCTACAAAAACAAGACAGACAGATGGACAAATTCAGTTAAAGCGTGTTTCTTATTTCTTTCAATTTTGTTTGGATTTAATTTAAATAAATGCTTTTTTCCTTTTATTTAGGGTCTTTCTCTGTTGCCAAAGTAGCTGGGACTACAAGCACGCACTATCATGCCTAATTTTAAAAATGTTTTGGCAGAGACAGGGTTTTGCTATGGTATTCAGGCTCATCTGGAACTTCTGGGTTCAAGCACTTCCCTTGCCTCAGCCTTCCATAGCGCTGGGATTAAAGGCATGAGCAGCTATACCCAGACTTGAATGCATTCTTTAAATAAAGATGACTTGGTTGGTGTTAAGTGTGCAATTGGAAATGTTTTATAACAAACAGAAACTATTGCAGAAGAGTTAACTTCTGTTCACTTATAAAAAGTCATTTGGCAGCACATTAAATGTAAGTTATGAGACTCTTTATAAAATAGCTGAAGTCAGCCTCCCTCACCACTTGCTTTAGAATATATTGGAAAATATATTTGCAGAAAAGAAAAGCAAAACAACAGGGATAATATTGTGCTTGGCTTCACTTGTCAGCGTGGGAAGACTGAAAAGAACAACCAGTTGACTTCTTCTTTAATTGAGAAATAGGTTTCGAAGCCTATAAGGACATGTGCACAACCTAGATTACTCAAGTTCTTGACAACACCAATTTTAGCAATTGAAATTATATTAAATGTAGCTTTTAGTGTCTTGTTTCTACATTGGATCCATGTGTTTTTGTAATAGGCAGCAATAGCAATCACTACTACGTTTGTTAAGCAGTGACTACAGTTTCACAATATAGTTTTCAGAATCCAAATTCCAAAGGTATTTTCTAAAGGCATTAGTCCTGTTGCCCATCTTTGTATTCAAACATAATTAATTTTATTTCATTATATGAAGCTATTGTTGGACTTTGTCATATTGTTTCATTTGGGACTAAGGAGACAGAACATTGATGAAGCAGAAAACATTTAAATATGTTTACACACTTTAAATTGACATATTTAATGCAATTTTAATTTACCTCTTTGTGCCGGGCACAGTGGCTCACTCCTTTAATCCCAGCACTTTGGGAGGCTGAGGCAGGGGTATCACCTGAGGTCAGAAGTTCGAGACTAGCCTGGCCAACATGGTAAACCCCTATTTCTGCTATAAATACAAAAATTAGCTAAGCCTGATGACGCATGCCTGTAATCCCAGCTACTCAGGGGGCTGAGGCATGAGAATCACTTGAACCCAAGAGACAAAGGTGGCAGTGAGCCAAGATCCCACCACTGCACTCCAGCAGGGATAATAGAGGAGATTGTCGCCCCCAACCCCCCAAAAATTCCTCTTTGTTGTAAGAAATCTGTGAAGAAAGTAATGGTAGTGTAAAAAGTCTAAGAAAAATGGCTGTATCAAAACAACTGAATAGGAACCAAATTGCAAGAAGTATCATCTTTCACCATGAGCAAGGCTGTGAACTGTGTTTAATAAGCACTAACACATTCAGTTTATATTATAACCCACTGAGAAGATATTATTAATCCAGTGTTAAAGACAGTGGCACTTTAACTTAGAGTGTTTAAATAACTTTTCCAGGACAACATAGCTAGCAAAGGGATGCGCTAGGTTTTGAAAGTTTCCCTTTCTATCTTTGAACTCCATGTATTTAACCACTCGACTGTGCCACATCCCTGGACATCCAGAATGTCTAATTAATTGCTAAACAAACTGCATTAGGAGACTGAAGGCTAAAAGAGATTCTGTACAAGCAGAAGGCCGGGCCATGCTCAGAAGACAGCCACAATAAAAATAGATTAGAATTTAAATATCCCTGTTGCTGGATTTCATTTATATTGGGATTTCATAACTGGGTGTAATTTTCCATACACTTACCCATGTCTTAAGTGATTTAGAAATTCAGAATGTTTTTCCTGACACTGACAATTTTACTCAAATTATATACATCTTCAAAAATTGTTTCAGAAAATTGAGAAGGAACACTCAGACACATATTTTATGTCAACGTAATTTTAATACCAACTCCTGACAAAGATACCACAAAGAAGAGTAAATTACACAATGATAATTTCTTACTAAAGTGGATACAAAATTATTAAAGATAAAATCTCCACATACAGTGAGAATAATGCCAACTTCTTTCTTTTTCTTTCTTTCTTTTTTTTATAGACAGGATCTCATTCCATTGCCCTGGCTGCAGTGCAGTGGTGTGATCACAGCTCACTGCAGCCTCCAACTCCTGGGTTCAAGAAGTCCTCCAGCCTCAGCATCCTGAGTGGCTGGGACTACAGGCATGGGCCACCACACCCAGCTAATTTTTAAATATTTTGTAGAGTCAGGGTTTCACTAGGTTGCCCAGGCTGGTCTTGAACTCCTGGGCTTAAGTGATCCTCCTGCCTCAGCTTTCCAAAGTGTTGGAATTATAGGTGTAAGCCCGTAATCCAGCCTGGAATTTCTTTAATTTGATGAATGACATCTAATTTAAAAAATTACAGCTGACATTGTGCTTATATTGAAATATGTAACATTTTCTTTTTGAGATTGGGAGCTCAGCATTGACATGCACTCTCACCTCATGTCTTCAAGATTGTGCTGGAACTCTCAGCCACTGCAATGATCCAAGAAAGACAACACATTTCACAAAGATTAAAAAACAATAAATGAAATCATCTATATCCAAAGACAATATGCTTTTCAAATGCCAAAAATCCTAATGAACATGCAAATTCTATAATAGAATCATTAAATGAATTTAGCAAGGTTGCAATTTACAGAGTCAATATAAATAAATTGTTTTTCTACCTACTAGCAGCTAGCAATTGTAAGTAAAACTTAAAAAAAAAACTCACCTTAGCATAAAAACAAACGAAAATGTTTAGAATATATTTTTTACAAAAACCATCCAAGATGTCTCCATGAAAATCCACATAGCATGGCTCTAAGAAAATAAGAAGGCTGAGATAAATTGGAATATATACCATGTGCATGGCTTAGAAGACCAAATGTTGTTAAATACAAAACCTTCTCAAATTGATTGATATATTTAATGCAGTTTTCCTCATTATACTGGCAGGCCTTTGAAGTAGAAATGGACAAGTGTAATCTAAGTATTATCTGGAAATATAAGGACCAAGGAACAACACATGATGTTGAAAAAGAACTGCATATGTAAGAGGCTGGGTAATTCCAGAATTTACTGTAAACATCAGGAATTAAAAGAGCCTGTTATTATCATACATAGAGGCAAATAACCAATGGATAAAAATAAAGAGGACATAAATTGCCTCATTTATATAGTATACTGATTTTTGGCAAGAATGCCAGAGAAATTCAATGGGAAAAGAATGTTTAATAAATAGTGATAACTGAATATCCATATAAAATATGGAGCTTCAAAACTTACAACTACTTTTTAAGAAACCTATAAAAATTAGTAATCCCTGAGTATTGATTTTTAGAGAAAAAAATTTCAAATTACATATGTGTGTGTGATTATTCATATACATACATATATATCGCATATGCAAATCTATAACCATATATCTCAATATTTTTCTTGGAAAGTTCTTTTGAGTTAGACTTATAAGGTCTACAGAAATGACATGCAAGCCTTCATAGCAAGTTATTTATAAGAAATTATTATAAGTAAAATAAGAGTTATGGTTTCACATTTGTATACAAGATACACAATGGCTAAAGGAATATAGATGCTGTTAGATTTAGTAGATCATTTCAGTGACAAGAAGCCAAACCCAATTTATGCTTGCACTTTTCAGGTATATTTCTTCCTATAACTAATAAATTGTTTTAGATCATCCTTGAAATGTGTTGCTTTTGTACATAAGACATCTTACTATTCCATTATTCTGTTTTTTTTCCCCCATTTTGTTGGTTTCAAAATTAGAATGATGCTTTTTACAAATAGCAAGTTTGTGATATTGATCTTTTTATCTATCTGATGCTTCTCTGTTCCTCTGGTTTTTCATTCTTGACCCTACCCAGGCATTCATAGACTAAGACTCATTTTCAAAGTAAACAAAGCTCAATGTTACTCATTGTAGTCCAAAAGGGAATGACGTCTAGCATGAAATGCAAAGATGACTTTGTAAAGCTATCTTGTAATCCCTTCATCTCAACATTATGATTATAGGTTTACATCTCAGCAATGAAATCCCATGAGACCCAATGAATAAACATAATATTTGAAGCATAAAACAGTACCAGCTTTGAAAGCCTATATCATGCATATTAGAATGATCTACCCTCGTAAGTCAGCATACTAACACTGTCATACAAAAATTGAAAGTTTTATTGCTTTATTTATTTATTTATTTTAAAGACAAGTTCTTACTATGTTGCATAGGCTGGTCTTGAACTCCTGGGCTCAAGTAATCCTCCAGCCTCTGCCTCCCTCTTGTGTAGCTAGGACTACACATGCATGCCACCAAGCCTAGCAAAGAAAAAAAAAATTCTAAGCTTCAGAAATACTTTGGGGTTTTTAACAGTTTCCTGCCATACAAGTTTTCATAGCTCAAGGGACTGCTTTGAATTACAGCATCTGTCTCAGTGTGGAGTTACTCTTTCAATCTAATAAAAACCAAGAGAATTTTAATCTCTGTCTAAAACTGCTGTGTATCTTACTAATAGCACTGAGTTGTGATAACTTTCAAGTAGCCTATAAAATGATTTTTAAAAAATAATTTTTGAAAAGTAGAGCAAAGAATAAATCAATCGTTTTACAGAGAGAAATGGTAATAGGAATGAATACAAAATTATCCATGTCATTTTTAAATTTAGATTTTTTCCCTAAGATCTGGCAGTGGAAAAATAAGGGCTAAAAAGTAATGAGCTGTACATGAACTTGACAAAAACAATTTTAGGTTGTAGTCATTTATCATCTACCATTTAAGTTAAGCTGGTATTTTGCTCTTAATAATTTATCTAAAACCTATCCCAATCTGTAGGTTTTTGTCCCAGACTCCATTTTTGGG
>NW_016108038.1:372963-422995 GCF_001604975.1 Cebus imitator | reverse complement strand
AAAAATAAAAAAAAAAATCAATGAACTGTAATAGTAAGTTTTTAAATAAAACATGATCAAATTTTAAAAAAATGTCAATTCAGATATAGAGCTTGAATGATAGGGTAAGCTAAGTGACTTGATACTAGAAACCAAGGGAGAAGTTATATAACACAAAGGTAAAATGGAAACTTGTTACTGTGCTTTTGTTTTTAACATGTGGAGATGTGGAAATGAATTAATAACTAGAAACGAGTACATAATGTGCATGAATTTAGGGTGGGGCCAAGGGTTCTCTCTGAACCCATCATGGGTGTTCTTAGTTGTAATGCCTAATTAATTATATTTAATTATATCTGCAACTATTGGTGTTTAAAGGGGTCACTTACACATCTCATAGAATTATGAGTTTAATTACTGACCTATCATTGCTTTGTATAAAACAATTAAGGATTACCTAATCAAAATATTTAAGTAAAAAAGAAACATAATTCATACAAATACTTTAACATATGTATAATGGACTGGATATTTGTGTGTGTGTTTGTGTGTGTGTGTGTGACTGTGTTTGAGATTCTATCTATATTTATGGGAATTTATTTGCTATGTATTTTGTACCAATAATATTAGTGATTTAGTGAGTTGATTCAAGCAATCTGGCTTAATATGGATGCAAATAAAAACTATGTCACATTCATCACTAATTAATATCTGTCTATAAGCTATAGGTGCCAAATATTTGAACATCAAAAAAGGAGTATTCCTGGAAAATGTAAAACAGTCATCAGAGAAACAATTCATTTTTAAATTATAATCAATGATTTGGATAAAAGAAACATATAGAAATATTAAGTCATGATTATAATGGATATAATCAATTATATAATTATGACTGTATATTGATATGATCAATATATATCAATATCAATATACAGTCATGATAATTATTTAAACCTACCATGAAAAATAAAAAAAACATCGCTCTCATTTTTGAGAGTAAAGTTATTATGTGTATAGATACATGTTTGTCAGGAAATTATATATATATACAGGTATTGATCAACCTACGACCTACGAAACTTACGACCATTCGACTTTATGACCACAATCGCTAGCCACGACAGCTCCGCATCTGGCAGCGCAAACGTTGCCCAGCTGGGCGTACGACAGTGCGGACCAGCTTCCGGCAGCACTACCATCTCCGCGTGCACCATTTCAACTGTTATCCCAGACTCGGTACAGCAATTTGTGTTTTGTGTCTTGGATATTTTTCATCAAACCCCTCCCAAGATGCCTAACAAAAGGAAATTGTCTTTGTCTAGGCCTCAGCCTGCCAAGAAGGAAAGAAAGGCCATCTATCTCGACACGAAAATGAAGGTAATTAAGCAGTACGAAGGAGGAAAGAAAGTGAATGTGATTGCACGTGATACGAAGTTATCATTTCACAGTACTGTACATATAGCCTACTCAACTTATGGCCAAATCTTGTTAGGCTGTCGGAACCAATCGTGGTTTTAAGTCGAGCACTAGCTGTGTGTGTGTGTGTGTATATATATATATATATATATATATATATATATATATATAAAATTTAGAAGTAAAAGAAAAATGCAAAATTACTTGTCAGTAGAAAGAAACTGAAGAAGTCGACTTGGATACGTAGCATGACCTATGTCTATTTTTTGAGTCAAATACTTTAGTTTATGTCCAATAGTAGTGGTTGCTGGCCTCATAGTCCTTTCCGATAATTTTACCTCCTCCATTGCTCACCATCAGGCTGCAAAAGTTTAGAACTAGTGTTACATAGAAAGTTACCCATGACCAAGCAATTTCACTCAAAGGAAAATGAAAGTATCCACTCAAAGGATTTACACACATGTTCAAAGCAGCTTTATTCACGGGAGCCAAAAAGCAGAAACAACCCAAGTGTCTATCGATGGATGAATGCCTACACAAAAGGTGGTCTATCCATGCAAGGGAATATTATTCAGCTACAGGTGGGCACAAAGCACCAATACATGCTACAACATGGATGAACCTTGAAAACACTATATGAAGTAAAAGAAGAAAGTCACAAAAGGTCATATATTACATAATTCTGTTTATACGAAATGCCCAGGAAAGGCTAATCCACAGACAATAAGTAGACTAGTGATTACCAGGGACTGTGGAAAGGTAAATGGGAATAGTCAGCTAATGGTTAGTGGGTTTCTCTTTGGGATGATGAAATTGCTCTGGAACTAGAGAGTGGGATTGGTTGCACAACATTGTGAATATAGTAAAAGCTACTAAATTGTGCATTTGAAATAGTGACATTTATGGTTTGTGAGATAAATTTCACTTTAAAAATGCATGATGATAGAAGAATAGATTAAGGTTTATTAAGTTGAAGTGTTCTAAATCCACACAAGTTCAGGGAAGTGGGAAAAATTATAAATTTATATTGACTTCAGCAACATAAGAAGGCACATTTTAATTTTAAGATTATCTAGTTAAATAATGGTAAAAACCCTGCAGAACAAACTAGGAAATGGCTGAAAAATATGAACTTTGAGGAAAAAATTAAAATTATTGATAGAAGATATGGCAGCAGCAGAAGAAACAAATGGCAGGCAGGGAAAATACAATAATACAAATAATAGCACAATAAAAATACAAAAATAAAGAGTAATACAATACATATGTCATATTTTTAGTTCACATATGTCAGTAATTATGCTAGATGTTACTCATCGAATATTTTAATATTTATTTTAAATATTTTCAGACTAGATTAAAAAGTAAAATATGATTATATGCCACTTACTAGGGAAGCATATTAAGCACAAAGGTAACATAATATTTTAAGTAGAAGAATAGAAAAAATATGTTTAATGTCATGTAAACATTAACCAAGCCAGATGGGAATAATTATCCTAATATTATTCTATGTAGACTAGAAAGCAGAATTGCCAAAAAATAAGGTTTCATAAATAAATCCAGTACAGACATAATGATTTTAATTCATATGTATGTAAATGACAAAGCTCCAAAAATATGATTGACAGAAACACGGGAAAGATAGAGATATCCAAAATCAGAGTAAGTGATACAGAATGCANAATAAGGATAAAAACAACCTTTACAATATGATTAACAAAATTGGTTAGTATGCACCCATTTTGACAGTACTTGCAACATCTGCCCAATTTGATAATATGCTGGAACATAATTCAAGGTTAGGCAATTTTTGAAGTTCTGAGTTTACAATGAACAGTCTCTGGTCTCAGTAAAATTAATTTAGAAATCAACCAGACAAAGCAAAATGTCAAATTATTTGAAAGTTAAGCAATACATTTCCAGATAACTTACTGGTCAAAGAAGAAATTACAGTGCAATTTAGAAAAAAATATAGAACTCTATAATAATAATAAATAAAATGTGTCCAAGAAGGTGTTATGATGCTACAGTTAATGAAAATGTATGGATGTGATTACATATGTCAGAAAACAAGAAAAGGTGAAAAACAAGTATGAGTTATCTAAATCATACATGTGAATGAAATTCCAGCAAATAGAATGCAAAGAAAGGAAAATGGAGAATATATATTGCAGTTCAGAGGAGATATTAAACAAATAATAAGCAGTACAAATAACAGTGTGAATCAACATTGTAATAAGTTATTTCCTTGCAAAGTAATATAACATAAACTTCCCATAAGACCATCCCAGAAAAAAAAGATATGATCCCATGAAAAAACTAAGAAACCAAAGGCAACATCATTTTATATTAAACTATATTAAAAGAATTCCTGTACAAATACATGCTTATTTAATAAAAATCTAGATGGTATGAACAAATTCTTTTATAATATAACAAAAATTAACAATTGAAGAGTAGAAACTCATTAACCCCTATTAACTTATTAAATTATTCACTATTTTAGAACTTTCACAAAAGAATCTCTAAAAACAATGGACACAATAGTGAATTCATTCAAAAATTTTATGAAGAAACAGCATAAACAAACTCTTGCAGAGAATGAAAAGATAAAGAAAACTTTCCCAATCATTTTATGAGAACAGAATTAACCTCATAACAAATCTGGAAATTGAATTAAATACAATTTCTACCATATCCAGAAAGGCAAATATAGATAAAATATTAGCAAACTAAATCTGTGGTACATAAGAGAAATAATGCATCTTGTTTAAGTGAGGTTTACTGCCAAAATATAGTGTTGATTTAACCTTTGAAAATTCTCAATATAATTCGCCATACAGCAGAATAAAGAAAAAGAAATATATGATCATCTTAGTAGTTTAGATAAAGCACTTGATAAGTATTATTACTGATTTCTAATAAAACTCTTCACAGTGCTATGAATATGAGAACACTTTTTTCAGCAAATTATATTTTCAATACCTGTAAGCCTAAAATTATTCTTAATAATTTATTAGTGAAAGCTGTTCCGTGAACATCTGAAATGAGACAAGGATACTGGTTGTTAAATTTTATTGTTTCCATTTTTCCTGTCCTTAAGATTCTTTGGGGGGGGGTTAAAAAGTTTTATTTTGCTTTTAATTAACAAATAATAGTTGGACATATTTATGGGGTACAGTGTTATGTTTTCACACATATAGACATTGTGTAGTGATCAAATCAGGGTAATTAGCATATCCATCACCTCCAATACTTGTCATTTTTTTGTAGTGAGAACATTCCAAATTTCCTTTTCTGCATTTTTTTTTTTTTTTTTTTTTTTTTTTTTTTTTTGCGCCGCAGTCTCAGTCTGTTTCTCAGGCTGGAGTGCAGTGGTGCAATCTCGTTTCACTGCAACCTCCACTTTCCTGGTTCAAGTGATTCTCCTCCCTCAGCCTCCTGAGTAGCTGGGACTACATGCACCATCACGCCCAGCTAATTTTTCTATTTTTCACTAGAGACAGGGTTTCACCATGTTAGCCAGGCTGGTCTTGAACTACTGACCTCAAGTGATCTGCCCACCCTAGCCTCCCAAAATGCTAGGATTACAGACATGAGCCACCCGCCCAGCCCTTTTCTAGATATTTTGAAGTACACTATGCATTATTGTGGACTATAGTCACCCTACTGTGCAGGAGAACACCAGGACTTATTTTTCTTGTCTAATTGTAACTTTGTACCCAATGACCAATCTCTCTCATTCCCACCTCCCTTGCCTAGTCTCTGGTAACTGCTGTTCTATTCTCTGCTTCTATGAATTCAACTTTTTAGTTTCCCCATATAAGTGAGGTCATGTAGTATTTGCCCTTATGTGCTTGGTTTATTTCACTTAACATGATATCCTGTAGGTTCATCCATGTTGCTGCCAAGGATCAGAATCCATTCTTTTTTATGGCTGAATAGTATTCCATGGTGTACCTACACCACATTTTCTTTCATTTCTTTTTTTTTTTTTTTGAGACAAAGTCTCACTCTGTTGCCCAGGCTGGAGTGCAGTGGCACGATCTTGGCTCACTGCAACCTCTGCCTCCCAGGTTCAGGCAATTCTCCTGCCTCAGCCTCCTGAGTAGCTGCAATTACAGGTGTGTGCGAACAGCTAACATCATTTACATAAATTATTTCTAGGTGTATTGTAAACCTAAATGCAAAATATGAAATAATAATGATTTTAGGAAAAAAAAGACAGAAAATATCTTCATACCATTAATTAAGCAAAAATATTTAAAAAGGATAAAATGTTTCTATACATAGAAGGAAACATTGATCAATTGGAATAAAACAAAATTAAACTCTTCCATCTAACAAAAGATAAAGGGATTAAAAACAGAATACACTGAATGAAAAATATAAGTACAATAAATATATCCAACAAAGGATTCATATGTATGATTTTTATCTATCGGTTATCTATTTATCATGTTTATGTATCAGATCTATCATCTATCTATCATCTATCAATTATATCTATCTGTCATCTATCTAATTGATCTATCTCTATTCAACTATCATTTATCTATATCCATTTCACCTACTTGTCTGTCTGTTTTTCTGTCTATTCATTCATCCACCTATTGATCCATCACCCCCATTAAACACTTCATGAAAAAGATAGATATTGTAATTTTAATGAGGACATTTAAATGAACAACAAAATTGTAATCAGGTTCTCAACATTACTCATTATTAAGAAAATGGAATTAAAAACAAAATATAATACCACTGTACTCTTAACAAAGATTAAAAATAGAATGTCAGGAAATACCTAGTGTTGAGGAGAATGTAGATTCACTTTTTAACACAACTGGAGGAAGTGTTATATGGCGCAGGCACTGTGTAAAACTTTTGTTATGCGTTGTGATCCAGAAATTCCACCCTTAAGCATGTACTTACTAGAAATGCATATATACGTTTACCAGAACACATGCATAAGAATCTGCTTTGCAGCACTTCATCAAAATAGCCATGTATCAGGAAGAAACCAGGCATTGGAAACAAAAGAAACTCCCATCAATATCAGAATGGAAAAGAGTTGTAAATTCATATATTAGAAGATTTTACATTACGCCCAACTGCATACAAAATGAATGAATGTCATGTACATAATGAAAGAATCCACTTACAAAAAGATTATATTCTGTATGATATTATATTCTGTATTGTACAAGATTTGGAAACAGGCAAAATGATAGTCCAGTGTTAAAACTATACTCTGGTCTTAAAACTATACTCCAGTGTTGAAACTATAGTGTCTATGCTAGGGAGTGAGGCTAACCAAAAGAAAAAAAAAGGCCAGACACAGTGACTCACACCTGTAAACCCAGCAGTTTGGGAGGCTGAGGCAGGAGGATCCCTTGAGCTCAGGAATTTGAGACTAGCCTGGGCAATATGGCGAAACCACGTCTCTAGAAAAAGATACAAAAATTAGCCAGGCACCGGGCATAGTGGCACTCACCTTGTGGTCCCAGCTGTTTGCGGGGCTGAAATGGGAAGATTGCTTGAGCCTAGGAGGTGGAGACTGCAGTGAGCCATGATTTTGCCACTGCACTTCCTCCTCGGTGACAAAGTGAGACTCTGTCTCAAAACAAGCAAACAAACCAAACAAACAAAGACACCCAGAAGAATTCTGCATGCAGAACTATTTACAAGATTTCCTGAATCCCACTTTAAAGAAAATTTAAAGAGAAACCCAGTTATGTATTTATAAGAGTAATTCATATGAGAGAACCATGTCCCTCACTTCAGGGTAGTTAAGAGTAATGATACCAACCCTAACTTTTAACTCTTGACCTACCATAAGAAGGCAAATTTGCTGATGATAGAAGTGACTGTTTAAAGTAAAGGACATGATTTCAAAGCTGAAAAAAATGACTATATGGAGGAAGAGTACCTTGTTTCTATGAGTACAATTCTGCAAAGAAGTCTGCACAAAAGATATTAATGTTCCTCGATGTTTTCTTCTTTCTGAAACACATCCTTTTGGAATTCTGAATCACCATGTCTTCAAATTCCCCCGGAACCAGCATCTCATCATTCTTGAATACTTAATGATGATGGACTACGATTTGCAGCACATACTTTTATTCTGACACATTGCTCCTTCCCAACAGCATAGGAGGTGGAAATATCAGAGGTGTTGGATAGGGCAGGGCAGTGACATTGTGGTTCAAAGGAGAGAACTGGGATCATCGTGGGTCCTGATTCTAGGAGAAGCAGCGTCCCCTATGCATGATGGACCAACTGCACCTCTGTGTCCGTTGGGGACCTAACAGAGTTTGGAAAAAGACACAGATGCAGAGAGTACCTTGGCTTCACTCTGATGTTAACAGCTGCTCACGTTGAGTGCTCCCGATGGACTCCTGTGGAGGAGGTAATTTTGGAAGCTGCATTAACTGGACGAGGCCACCAGACGACCATTTGGGGCACTGTCGGTTGAAGTCATTTCCCATAAAATACCTTAATGGTCTGAAAAAGTTAATGCATCTCTCAAATTGCCTCTGTTACCAGGACACAATCATGCATTGAAAGAATTGGTTTCCTTGTATCTTCCACAGAAGCAACAGAAATATCATCATCACCTGCTATTTATTAAAGGCCTCGGGCCAGCGGATGTGCAGTGCCCAAAGATAATTAAATGGGCTCAGTCTGGTTCAGGGACCATTACATGGGAATTTTAAAGCCACACGTAGAAAGGAGTTCTTCAACCTCCTCTCCTGGAAAATGAAAATATAGACCTGGCCTCTGCAGTCAGCTTCTTTCTCAAACTTGTTTTCTCATCCCCATAATGGAAATGAGGCTTTCATCTATTGCTATCCTGAAGACATGGTAGAAGTTTAATAAATAGTAGCAACTATTCATCAAGTTTTTTGAGTACTTACTGATATGGTTTGGTTCTATGTTCCCACACAAATCTCAAGTTGATTTGTGATTCCTGGTGGGAGGCGATTGGATCATGGCGGCAGATTTCCCCCATACTGCTCTCAAGATAATGAGTGAGTTCTCATGAGACCTGATGGTTTATTTTAAAGTGTTTGACACGTCCCTCCTTGTTATCTCTCTCTTTCCTACTCTCCCATGGTAAGACATGCCTGCTTCCCCTTTGCCTTTCACCATATAAGTTACACTTATACTTGTTTTCCTGAGGCTTCCCCGTCATGCCTCCTGTACACCTGTGGAACTGAGAGTGAGTTAAACCTCTTTCTTCATAAATTACCCAGTCTTAGGTAGTTCTTTATAGCACTGAGAAAATGAACTGATACACTTACTGTCACAGACTCTGTTGTCTAATAATTTTAGAAGAAATAACTGATGTAGTGTCCATCATAGTAGCTCAGATTTGGGGGTGATTTGCTCCCCTCCATGAGACATTTGGCAATTCCAGAGACATCTTTGGTTGTCACAACGAAGGCATGGGATGTGACTGGGATCTACTGAGTAAAAGCCAGGGATGCTGCTAATCCTCCTAGAGTACAAAGGAATATTCGGTGCAAAATCTCTAGAATTTACAACTCTTACTTGTTTTTGAGGCTATTGAAAGAAAGCAGGGAGGGATAGAAGTAGAGTCTTGAAGAAGCTGGAAAATCTTCTGAAACTCAGTTCTTGAATCAGAGCTAAACAAATATAGTACTTCCCCTATAGCATTATTTGTACAAGAAACCTGGCAACCAAGTGGACCAAGGGAAAGAGCTGTGATTTTTTGTAGTCCCAAGAGTTGGTGCAAAGGACAGGCAAACTGGGAATTTCAACTATTTCTGTGAAACCATCCTTAAGCTTGCTCATGGAAAGTGGAACAGTAGAAAATATTTGTTTATCATGATTGTGTGTGTGTGAAAAAATGCAACTGATTAATGTTAACATAACTGGGAAAATTGATGCAGTCATATGAAAACTTTTTGTGAATGTTTGCTTTGTAGTTTTCTAAATTTGTAATAAAATTTAGAGCAGCTACACAATGTTTCAAAACACTGCTTGCTCTGTATGCACTTTGAACTTTATCTTAACAAGTCTATTTGTATATCTCTATATACAAATATATAATATATATGACCAGCAGATAGCAAATATATAGATGTATTTGCAATATATTATACCAGTAAGTAGTAAATATACAAAAATATTTGTTATTATATAGCAAATATATTCAGCAAATATATATATATATATGAATATATACATATATATATGTATATATAGCAAGGTAGACATACAACCATACAAATATATATATTTGCTAAATATACATTTGCTATATATAGCACGTATATAAATACATATATTTGCTATCTACTGGTATTATATATATATGTGTATATATATATATATATATATATATGTATATCCATACATACACACACACTAATATATACTGATATTATATAGACAGATTTTCTATCTACTGGTATTATATATATATATATATTATATGCATATGGCAAAAATAATGTTTATACAGTGTTCTAAACAATAAGCCCTCATTAAACAGTCACCCAAACGTTTATTTACTATCTACTGGTATAATATATTGCAAATATATCTAGGTTACACACTTACATATTCTAAGGCTTCTAACATTTGGTGATTTCCTACTCAATAATTAGAAGACTTTTTGGCCAAAAAGTAGAAATTATCAAAAGTTCAGCAGAACAATGCTAAATAGTGATAAAGAAGGTCTCCCTGTTAGCATAATGACCTCTAATTCCATGCACGCTGTTGCAAATGGCAGGATCTCATTCTTTTTTCTCACTGAATAGTACACCATTATATTTATGCATCATTTTCTTTATCCATTTATCTGTTGATGGACACTTAGGTTGCTTCCAAATTTTGGCTACTGTGAAGAGTGCTGCCAAGTTAGAAATGCAACCACATTTGTCTAAATTGTCTTCATAAAATTTTTAAATTCATATTTTATAATAATTGTAGACTAATAATTGTTATTTATAAATCAACTTCATATATTATAAGTTAATTTCAGCAAATTTATGATAAAGTTGTTGTGAGGACTTATTTTATGTGACAACTTGACTGAGTATTTGGCAAAACACCAGTCTAGATGCTCTTGTGAAGGTACTTTTTAGGTGAGATTAAGATTTAAATCAGTAGACATTGAGTAAACTCGGTTGCTCTGCAGAATGTGTGTGGGCCTCGTCTAATCAGTTGAAGGCCTTGATAGAAAAGACTGATCCCCTCTGCACCTCCAAGACAGGGAATTCCTCCTCCAGGATGGTCTTCAAAGTGAAGCTGCAACATCAACTCTTCCCTGGGTATCAATCCTGCAAGCCTACCCTGGACACTTTGAACTTGCCAGCCCTCCACAATCAAGAGAGTCAATTACTTAAATAAATCTTCCTCTCTTTCCTTCTGTCTGTCTCTATCTTTCTCTCTCTCTCTCTCTCTCTCTTTCCCCACTCCCTATTGGTTCTACTTCTCTGGACAACTGTGACTAATACAGTGCCTAAAAGTTAAGCCATTAGTATGCAACTTATTACATCCGTGAAAGGGATTCCAGCAAAAAATTTTGAGATTGGCAATGCTATTTTCCATAACTGACACTGAAAATAACAAACACATCCAATATGTCAAGACCTATATCCCTAATGACAATGTGATATAGTGATGTCTCAGGTGATTTTGCACTTTTTCATTGCATTTTATTCTCTGCATATGTCCTTGAGTACAGATTATGAAATATAAGCAATTTTCTTCCTTAAATAACGAAAGGCTACTTAAAAGCAAAGAGAATTTCAACTTATTGTGTTTATTCTTCCCATAGGGTGGAGGTGGCCCCAGGCATCTTATAATGTGTATCAAACAACAAACTTATTTATCAGTGGGAGGTACTAAATTTCACAGTCTCTCAAAGCTTCAAAAGAAAGGAAAAAGTAGGAGGAGAGATGCCAAAGTTAGACATGCAAATTCTTGAAAAAAATCTATTTCATAAGAGTTGAAAAAGTCTTGCATTCAAAGAGGTCACACACTTATCAAACCTACCGTAAGTTTAAATGACAACATGTCAAACAATCATGAATTCTATTGAAACATTTATTTGGAAGCATTACATCCAAAAAGCCCAATACTAACTTAAGATAATTAGTTGTTAATTGCTCGAAAATAAGCATTTCAATAACAACAATAACAATAACTATTCATATTTTCTTTAACATATAACTTACCAAGGCTTTGGCATAACCAATATTCATCCTTCCCTTTTAAATGTTTGATGTGGTAGATTTCGGTAAATGTATTCAGTTACACAATGGCAACCACAGTGTGGATAGAGAACATCTCTCTTGCCCTAAAAATCTCACTCATGTCCTTTTGCAGAAAGCACGCCTTCCACACAAAGCCTCTGATAACTATTGATCTGTTTTCTGTCTCTGTATCTATATCTAAGAAGATATCTATATCTTCTGTGTGAATTTATAGATAGCTGGATAGATGATAGATAGACAGATGTAGATGTGGCTTTAGTGAAGGTAAAACATATCCATAACATTTATCTATCCCTATATATCTATAACTATCTTAGAGTCATATCTATATCAATGTATCTATATTAAAGTCATATCTTTATCTCTCTATATTCTAGATAATCTAGATATATCTATGTAGATTCACAAGCGGATATCTATATTTTCTTCTCAAGAATGTTGCAGAAATAGAATTATTGCTAAAGAGACTTGATCAAACTTTCAAATATAATGTTTTCTTTGTATCTAGCTTCTCTCACTGAGCACAGTTCTTTTAAAATTCAGCCATACTATTGTGAAATTCAGCCATCTATAGTCTGCTTTTTGCTATTACAGAGGATTCCATTGTGTAGATAGACCTTAATGGGTTTATCTATGCCCTAATTGGTGGGGTGTTGGTTTCTTTCTTTCCATTTGGGTGTTTTACATGAAGCCTTTTATAAATAGCCATATACAGGCTGCAGTGTGGACTTACTTTCATTTATCTTGAGTAACTGTCTAATAGTGAAACTGCAAGGAATAAATAAGGTGTGTATTTGACTTAAAAAAAAATGTTTTCTTCAACAGTCCTTCCCAAAACACTCTCATCAATCAGGTCTGAGAGTGTTTTGCACCCCAGATCCATCAAAACCTTTGCATGTGTCTTTTGAAATTCAAATTTGAACTATGCCATGGAGTTGATAGTATTCCATGCTACCATGGGTGCAGAGCATATTTTTATATACTTTTTGTTTACTCTTATTTAATTTGTATGAGTGTGTTTTGATGTGGTTCTGCAACAAACAGAATCAGAAAAAGAAAAGTCACACAGGATATCTATATCTATATATTATATTGATCTATCTATCGACCTATCTATCCAACTAACTCTATTAAGGCCATATCTATGTCTACATATCTATGTTAAAACTACGTATATAAATATATAAATATATTTGTTTATATATGGATGCATTTGTATATATGTGTCTGTGTACATATACAATCTGTATATATAAATATATATATATCTGTTTAACATATATATAGCTATACAGATTGTGTATATATGCACAGATATAATTTATATGCACACACACACACACATATATATATACATATGTATACACACAGATATATATATACACACACACAGATTCACACGGGACATCTGTATCTTCTCCTGTGTCAACGTATAGATAGATGATATGTAGTTATAGATATGGTTTTAATAAAGGTAAAACATATGCCATGACAAGAGAAAAAAATTCCCATGCAAACACAAAAAAAGTAGCCTGAAAATAGGATTGTCTGAAAATATCCAGGCACAATCTATACCCTACTCCACTCAGCTGTGTGGAACAAGTCATTTTGTCTCTGTTTGTTCTCTTTTTATCTTTGGACTTCAAAAGTTGATCAATTATGTGTCTATGTTATCTTTAAACCTTTTTGGGATTCACTGTGTTTCTTGAATCATTAATGCATATCTTCCACAAAAATCCAGAAGTTTATTGTCATTTCTGCTCCATTCCCTGAATCTTCAATTAAAATTTTTGATATTTCAATATGTGTTCCTGAGGCTCTGTTTGTTTGTTTATTTTATAGGGAGCCACGGTGGCTCAGGCCAGTTTTCCTGGCCCTTGAGGAGGTGAGCCTATGTGTTCGAGGCCAGCCTGGGCAATTAAAGAGAAAAAAAAGCCTCTCATCCATTTATTTATTTATTTATTTTGAAACAGGCCTCACTCTGTCACTAAGCCTGGTTTGCACTGGCATGATCTTGGCTCACTGCAACCTCCAACTCCCATGTTCAAGTGATTCTTGTGTCTCAGCCTCCCAATTAACTGGAACTACAGGCAAACACCACCATCCCTGGCTAATTTTTGTATCTTTAGTAGAGACAGAGTTTTGCCACATTGGACAGGCTGGTCTTGAACTCCTGGCCTCAAGTGATCTGCCTGCCTCAGCCTCCCAAACTGTTGGGATTTCAGGTGTGAGCCACCACACCCAGTTTGTTTATTTATTTTTTCAGTCATTACTTTCTGTTTCTCTCTTACTTTATTGTTCAGATGAAAGATTTCTATCAATTGAACTTTATTAACCCAAACTGTTAAGACTATCTGGGTACTTTTTAGATCATATATAATATTTCTTATATTTTGACTATAAATTTATTTGTGGAAGTTATCTTTCATGTCATTTATTATGCACACTTATTTCTTTTTAACTTCACGTCCTTAATCACAGACATGAGTGCTATATAAACATTCCCGTCTGCTAATTTAACAACTGAGTACCTCAAGGTCTGTCAACATTGCTGGTTTTTGTATTTTGGTTTTGTGTTTTCTTCAGTATCGGCCCGCTTCTGCTTCTTGGTATATCTAGTCATTTTAGATTATATTCTGGGCATTACATGTTTAGCTTTCTTTTTTTTGTGTGTGCAAAGGACAAAAGAGTAAACGGTTTAGGCTTGATTGGCTTCATATCATCTGTTAAACATTCTTTGTTTATTTTTTGTTTTGTTTGTTTTGTTTGCAGCTTTTTACAAGTCTAAAAGCTCAAGAGTCATGCACAAAAACTCAGGCCTGGGTGTGAACTATCATTTGTTGTGCTCTGAGACTTATATTCTTTACGTTATTCTAAAGAATATATATTTTAAAATTTTTAACAGGCAGTTAATTTTCAGTCTCTTTCTTTTCATATTTGGCAGTTGGAATCTAGTTTTATTTCTCTTAGCCCTTGCTAGTTCTTACACATGCATTGCTCAGGTCACCCAGGAATAAAACTTGAGCTTAGGCACAGAATATGATGCTTCTCTTTTCCAGCTTTCTCCTCCTGGGAACTTTTATCTTCCTGTATGAGCCACTGCAGTTGACCAAGTCCCCCTGTTTTGGTTCTTCAAGGCAGTACATATAAGGATTTCTATATAGCTTTCCTTGCTGCATGGTGCCAACTGGGATAGTCCCTCCTGGTCAAATCTTGTAAAAATGAGGAACAAACTTAGAACTATTATCATCTCAAAGTGCTATATGGAAAACTTCAATATTTTTAAAGTGTTATTTACTTTATTAGTTGCAGTGTCTAGTTACACACACTGATCAATAAGGAAAGTCATTGAGTCATCGAGACTGACACTGAAAGCCTTCAAGGATAAATAGACCTATCTTCTACCAAAAGATGAAATCCCTCCTGTAACACTTTTATGAAAATAATTTCAGATTTTATTTTCGAGTCAGTGAGTACATGTGCAGGATTGTTCCATGCATATATGGCATGATGCTGGTGTTTAGGCTGTGGATCCTGTCACCGAGGTAGTGAGCATTGCACTCAATAGTCAGTGTTTCAGCCCTTGCCCCCTTCCCTTTTCCTCCTTGTAGTAGTCTCCCTTTTCTATTGTTACCATCTTTATGTCCATGAGTAATTAATATTTAGCTCCCACTTACAAGCAAGAACATGTGGTATTTGATTTTCTGTTCCTGTGTTAATTTTCTTAGGATAATGCCATCCAGTTACATCTATGTTGCTGCAAAAGACATGATCTCATTTTTTTGATGACTGTGTAGTATTCCACAGTGTATATGTGCCAGATTTTCTTTATCCAGGCCACTGTTGATGGACAGCTAGGTTGACTCTATGTCTTTGCTATTGTGAATAGTGCTGTAATGAACATATGAGTACATTTGACTTTTTTGTAGAACAATTTATTTCCTTTGGATATATACCCAGTAATGGTATTGCTGGGTCAAATGGTAGTTCTGTTTTAAGTTCTTGGAGAAATGCCCAAACTGCTTTTCACAATGTCTGAACTAATTTACATTCCCACCAATAGTATGTAAATGTTCCTTTTTCTCCATAGCCTTGCCAGCGTCTGTTGTTTTTTGACCTTTTAAGTATAGCCATCTGACTAGTGGGAAATAGAATTTCATTGTGGTTTTGATTTGCACTTCTCCAATGATGTTGAAAAACCTCAACCTTTTTAAAAATGTAACCCCATATATTCATAACATATAGTTACTTCCCAAATTCTATTGCCCAGTAGAGGGTTAATGTATCAGTCATGGTTCTCTAGAGGGACAGGACTAATAGGATAGACGTATATATGAAAGGGAGTTTATTAAGGAGTATTGAATCACACGTTCACAAGATGAAGTGCCACAATAGGCCATCTGCAAGCTGAGGAGCAAGGAAGCCAGTCCAAGTCCCAAAATCTCAAAAGTAAGAAAGCTGATAGTGCAGCCTTCAGTTTATGGCTGAAGGCCTGAGAGCCCCTGGCAAACCACTGGTATAAGTCCAAGAGTCCGAAAGCTGAAGAACTTGTAGTCTGATGTTTGAGGGCAGGAAGCACAAAGCATGGGAGGAAGATGGGGACCAGAAGACTCAGCCAGTCTAGTCCTTCCATATTCTTCTGCCCTCTTTATTCTAGCCTCACTAGCAGCTGATTAGATAGTGCCCACCCAAGTTGAGGGTGGGTCTTCCTCTCCCAGTCCACTAACTTAAATGTTAATCTCCTTTGGCAACGCCCTCACAGACACACCCAAGAACAGTACTTTGCATCCTTCACTCCAATCAAGTTGACACTCAATATTAACCATCACAGTTAACAAACTATGTTATATGACCATTTCTGGTTGATCACCATTTTTTTTGGTAAATAAAATTTATGGAAACATAACCATGTGCATTCATTTACATCTTGCCTGTAGTTGCTTTGCATGACTGCAGCACAGTTGTGTGTAGCTGCAACAGAGACAGCACAGCGTGCAACATTTAAAATACTTACTATGTTCCCCTTTACAAGAGAAAAAAAGTTGACCCCTGCTATATATTAAAATAGTTTATCGATTTTCATAATACACTGAGAAATTATTTATAAATGTTGGATGTAGAATTCCACATTTTGTTATGTGATTTGAATGTTAAGTATAGATCCATGTATTCTATGCAGTACTTTTATGTCTTAGCATGTAATCAGAGGCCAAAATTTAAAGATGACACTGTGGTGAGTAATATAGTTGAAAATCCAGTTGGTCTAAAAGAAAAGAAACAAATATATTCATAGAAGTGAACGTGAAGATTCTATTTTCAAAATGTTGAAATTTAGGGCTGTTTCCTATTGCCTGGTCTATTTTTGAAACCAATGAAATATCTCTCTGGTTCCCTGTTAGATATCACACAGAACTTAAGGTAGGTTCTTCTATAAGAAAAAAAAAAAAAAAAAAAGCTTGTCCTGTTATTCTACGTAAGTCCCACTATTAAGAAAAAGAACGTTTGTGTTAATCTACTTTCTTGGGATTAATAATTAGCCATGCTCATAATGATTCCTATACTCTTTATTGGGTTCAGTCAATTTTAAAATCCTATTGTACTTTTGACAACTGTGTTATATTACTTTTCTATCACTGCAGAACAAATTTTCCCCAAATGTAGCAACTGAATCACCAAACAGCTATTGTCTCATGGTGTGTGGGGGTCGTGAATCTTGGAGTCATTTCATGGGGTGGTTTGTGGCCTTGGGTCCCCCATTAAGTAGACATCAAGCTCTCGGTTATGGCTGAAGCCATCGGAAACCTGTACTGGGATTGAAATTCGGCTACCACATCCAGTCACAAGCCTGTTTCTACAGAAGAGGCCTCAGTTTCCAATCAAATGGGCTGCTCAGGATATGGTAGCTGGCTTCCACAGAGGGAGTGCTGATGGGAGGAGAGAAAGGTTGAGGAAAGAGAGAGGGACAGAGAGACAGAGGTAAAGAGACAGAAATAGAAGAGAAGAGAGAGTGGGAAAGAAACAGAGAGTGACAGGGGTAGGTAGAAAAAGGGAGAGCGAGACAGAGGGAGACAGGTGGGGGGGGGAGAGACCAACAGATAGAGACAGACAGAGAGAGAGGGAGAGAGAAAAAAGAAGAAAGCAACACAGATAGAGACAGAGAACAGAGCAGGGAGAGGGAGGAGATGGATCAAGAGAGAGGCAGAGAGATGGAAAAACAGAGAGAGGCTGACAAAGACAGAGAAAGAAAGAAAGATGGGAGGGAGATATACGAGGAGAGAGGGCAAGAGAGAGACAGATGGAGAAAGAGAGGGAAAGTGACAGAGAAATGGGGAGACAGAGAGAGAGAGGAGGGAGAGAGGGAGAGGAGAGAAAGGGAAAGAGAGGAGAGACAGGCAGAGAAAGAGAGAAAGAGAGGGAAAGAGACAGACACAGAGAGAGAAAAACACAAACAGAAAGAGAGACACACATACACATACAGAGAAGAGAACAATTTCAAGGTGTTTTATAATCCATTTTCAGAAATGCCATCCACCACATCACCTCTACCTTATTCCAGTACAGTCAGGGAGGGCTGGCTGTGCAGAAGGGCATGGCAAATGGTACCAGGAGACGGAAGTCCTTGGGAGCCCACCTGGAGGCACGGGCTCACACAGGCACAACTTCATTTCCTAAAACTGTTAGAGGCTAAGAGCATTAGGAAATAACTTAGTGTTCTCCTTCAATGATGCCAACTGCAACTGCAGTCACAGGACAGCCGTTGTATGCTAGTGTGCTCCAATTTCTACATAAGAGATAAGAATGTCTTGCAAACTCAGCTCCCAAAGGGTGAGCACATACGTAATGGTTTTTACTACCATTCCGTAGAATTTCTATGAAGAGAATTAAATATGTAAACTGGAGAAATTAAAAATAAGGTCAATGGTATAAAGGACTAATTTGACAAGTGAATGCTTGTGGTTGGGAAACCTCATTTTATTACCATTTGTCAGGGTTTTAGATCAATTTGGAAATTAGTGATTTTAAATACTTGCCAGATTTGGGTCCTGCAATAGAGGATTATAACAGAAATGGCCAAGAATCATTCTCTTACTATGAATTAGTATCAAATTTATTTAATAATAGGAATAAAGCAACAAGAAAAAAACAAAAATAGTGGCAATTGACAATATACCAAGATTTTAAAGTCTGTAACTAATGTTCAATATTGCCCTGTTTTGTATACTCATAAACATGTACCTCACAATGGGGGTTGAAGTCATAAAATAACATAATGAATATAAATTTGACATTACTTCTACCATCCATCTTCACTATTTGGGGAGAAAATGTCTTTACTAAAGTGAATATTTGCTTAACTTGCAAAGTTCTGTTTTCTTTCTTTTTTTTTTTTTTTTTTTTTTTTTTTTTTTTTTTTTTTTAATTTTTTTTTTTTTTTTTTTTTTTTTTTTTTTTTTGTCTTGCATATGTTCATACATAACACTGTAATTTGTTTTTTTCTGCCAAGAGGTTCAGAGAAACTACAGGATTACAGCTATGATATTCTGTCTTGAGGCAATGAAATTTCAACACTATAGTGGACACAATCAAATGATTTAATAAAATGTAGCCTGATAGTTATGAGAGAATTTTTTCAAATTATTATTTTTTAAATTACATTACCTAATAAAAGGTATCAAGGGGCATGGTTATATGTATATGTACTCCAAAGCATTTCATTAATTTACTAATTACAGGTTACATTTTTCTTCTCTGTAATCTGAAAATATTTTATGTAAAATTTATCGAAAACAAGCCAATAATTTCAACATTTGGCACAAAAATAAGGGAATTTTTAAAATAATGCTTCCTTCTTAGTAACTTACGTTTGCCAGCATTGAAAATATACCTAACATATCTAAAAGTTGTTTCTTGAGAAGTCTGTGAATATGATAACACACATTCATGCCTTTTATTTTATATTTTATCAAAAATTAATAGTATTCATCCATCTCTTAACCTGTCACTTCTTTCTAGTATGACTTCAGTTTTGCTGAGAACTTTTTTTCCCCATTATTTTATTGCATTTTAGGTTTTGGGGTACATGTGAAGAACATGCAAGATTGTTGCATAGGTACACACGTGGCAGTGTGATTTGCTGCCTTCCTCCCCATCACCTACATCTGGCATTTCTCCCCTTGCTATCTCTCCCCAGCTCCCCGCCCCCCACAGTCCCTCCCCTATTTCCCCCCAACTGATCCCAGTGTGTAGTGTTCCCCTCCCTGTGTCCATGTGTTCTCATTGTTCAACACCCGCCTATGAGTGAGAACATGCGGCGTTTGATCTTCTGCTCTTCTGTCAGTTTGCTGAGAATGATGGTTTCCAGGTTCATCCATGTCCCTACAAAGGACACGAACTCATCATTTTTCATGGCTGCATAATATTCCATGGTGTATATGTGCCACATTTTCCCTGTCCAGTATAACATGTAAGCAAGTGGTAACATCTTCCTTCATTCACTTTTTAACACCAATTTCAACTAAGCCACTCAAATAAACAAAGGCTTTTATTTGGAAGGATTGCTGTGGAAACATTAAACAATAGTATCCTTTTACTATCTCATAAAAATGGTGAGGTTTTCAATATCAAATAAACTGTTTTAGATATATTGTATCCATATGAACACAATGGCAAATGGAGGTTTTTGTTTTGTTTTGGTTTGGTTTGGTTTTGGTAGAGAATTGAAATTGGTGGGTGGAATTGTTCAAAGACACAAAGTCAAAGTAAACTTGGCACAAGAGGTGTTTAATAAAAGTGGCTACATGATTTATTTTTTTCAAGTGCTTAGCTTCTTACGAATATTGTTCTAGGTATTGTTAGAAAAATGAAAAGGGAAAACCATAAGCTGTTTTCCTTTCCCATAAATATTTGCTATAGATTTAGGAATAAGTTGGCAATTTTTTTCTTTAAACAGCCAGAGAGCAAATAGTTATGAAATTGTGGACAGATGCATTGCCTTCCACTTGGCAACCCACTGCTCTTTCTGAAGGACTATTTAAGTAGTTTTGCTTGATTTATTTTTTTGTTCTACATTTAACATGTTAAAAACGTCAAAACCACTCTTAGCTCACAGCCAAATTTCCCTCTCTGGATGTTAACAAGTACTATACTAAGAGAAACAATGCATACACACAAGAAAATGAGAATAAAGCTGAAATAAAGGTATAATAAAGCTGCTTACCATAAATGGAAATCCTTCATCCACAGTTTGAGTTGGAATTATCTGTATTCCAGTATCACAATAGGGAAAGGAAAAACAAAGAAGAGGACAGAAGAAGGGCTTCCTTTCTCTTTTAATTTATAGAAGTTTTCCTGCAAGCTCTTATCTGGTATTTTCTTTTCACTCCTTTGCAACAACTTAGCCCCATGACCTCTGGTCTAGCAGCAATGCAGATCGGAGCCTGTCTCATTTTGAACTGCTGTGTTTGAACTGTCCAGCTAAGAAATCTGTTTTTGTTTTGTTTTCAGATTGCAGAATCAGTGTCCATTTAACACACAAAACCCCGACTGGGAAATCACAATTTGGATGTTTGTAATCGACTCTCACATCCAAATTTCAATTTGTTTGATAATAAGTTTCTAATAACGGAGTATTACATTTCTAATAAGTTCTTGCCACTTTTTTGGCAGAGGAAGACTGTTCAGCAGGTGATATTTGATAGTGGACGCTCATTTGATATCCTTCTTTGGTTTGTAGGGTTTATTTTTTATGTTTTGGTCTTAGATTTCCTTTTTCTCTCAGCTGGACAGAATTTTCAAAGAGTCTTTTATTCCTATTACCACCTTTTCTTGGTGTTATCTCTTTCTGCTTCTTCACTGGCCTTATCTTTCCTTTGCAAGCTTGAACAAGCAAAATGCAATCTATTTTTCTTTCCAATCCCTGCATTCACTGCTATCTATCGTAAGCTATCGTTTAAGCTATCTTTCTTTGAATGAGATTTGAGCTTTGGTGGGGGTGTGGGGGAGAAAGCCTATCTTGTTTCTTTGCTGTGATTTAATTGCAGCAAACTGAGGTCTCTTAATTTTCATAATCTCTCAAACCATCTTATCTGCACTTATTGTACAATAAGCAAGCTGTTCCAGATAGAAACAAGATCCTAGAGGATCATTTTTTAATGAATATTATGTATTCTATACTGTACTCTTTAATCAAATTTTACATAATGACTGAGGTTTATTTCATGAATTCAGTTAATGTTAATTTTATTTCTTTAAGTACAAAATGGATGAGGGAAGATAAATGTTACATCTTACTTTTAATTCCAAAAAGGCTCTAAAACCTATTATTATAGTTATTATTGTTTACCAAATCTGCTCTCTGGACTTCCGTTGTTCAATAATAGCAATGAAAATGAAGGCTAGAATTGGAAGATAGATGCAGAAAATTCCCTTGTGAGTTTATGTTTCAATTACTAGATTTCTTTAACCCATTTATGTGTTTGGAAAGAATTGCAAAAATCATAACCACTTATAATTTTATGTTTCTATTTCTCATCTTGTTGATCAAATCCAGACTGAAGCAATTTCTTTGAAACTGTCAATCCTCTTGACATTTTGTTGGAATACTTGCTAATTCCCTTTTTATACCATTTGCCAATCAGTTTTAATTTCTAAAAGCCATTTAGTTCAACATAAAAAGAACTCTTTCATCTGAACGGCATGCCAACCTAACATTTTCTTCTCTCTTTCTCCTCTTTTTTTCATCTAGAGTTCAAAGAGAAAAATTGAGCACGAGTTCTATATATATATATATATATATATATATATATATGTATATATAAACCACCCAACACACAGACATTGGCCATTCAGCCAAGGAAAAATGAGATGAAAACTATGGGGTCAGAGATGTAATAAGATACGAGATAATTTTTTTTCTCATTCATAAAATGAGGTTTTAGCAATATTCATCTGTCTGATAGGGACCTGAATTTCTGCCCAATTTTGTTCTTCATCCACTCAAGATGAATTTATCCTTGTGACATCACAGTAAATCTAGAATCCAGGGTCTCGGAAAATATGGCATCTCTTTTCCCATAACAGAGGAAATAGGATTTGCCTTCTATGTGGTTCATTAAACTGAGAATGTTCATAAAATCCCTTGGTTTCCAAGTCTGCATGATTTTTCAAAGAACCACTGGACTTTCTAAGGAGAGTGAAACCAAGCTGTCCCTCTGGGTTCAGTGTGGACCTGCTTGGAGAAGGGTAGGTGAGTTGGTATCTTCAAGAATTCTGGGCAGGTTGACTTCATCATCATCATCATCATCATCATCTTTGGGCATACATGAATGCTGAACTGTGGTCTTTAGGAATTAATAATACTTATATTTATTTATGACTAATTTGAATACAACAATATGCAAGTTTAAAATTCACATTTAAAAATATAGAATTTGATAGATTCTGAGAAATGTATATATATATATATATATATATATATATATATACACATACATGTAAAAATCATCACAGCCAAAGTATAGTCCATTTCCATCACTCAAAAATATTGTATGGGCCCAGTGTAGTGGCTCACACCTGTAATCTCAGCACTTTGGGAAGCTGACTCAGGAGGATCACTTGAGCCCACAAGGTTAACACTAGCCTAAACAACAAATTGCGACTCCAACTCTACACAAAATAAAAAGGTTAGCCATGCATGGTGGCACACACCTGTAGTCCCAGCTATTTGGGAGGCTGAGGTGGGGAAATTGCTTGAGCCCAGGAGATCAAGGCTGCAGTGAGCCATGACCACAACACTACACTATAGCTTGGGTGACAGAGCAAGACTCTACCTCAAAAATAAATGAATAAATAAATATATTGTATATGTCCCATGGCTGTTGATTACCACCACTCCCTCCGAGTCTACAAAAATTCCTGAGTCCCAAGTCACTAGTTTTTGTTTGTCAAGGATCTCATATTCATGGAATGAATCATTCTCTTCTGCCTCCCTGGTTAGGCATAATGTTTCTGGGTGTGATCCATTTTGGTGTGGATCTGAGTAGTTTGTTCTTTTTGTCATTAAAGTGGATTTCACCTTATGGATGTAGTTACCAGTTGATGGATATTTGGATTTTTTTCCAGTTTCTGCTTAATATGGCTTCAACTGACCTGAACATTCACTTGCTGATCTTTGAGTAGAAGTATTTTTTTAATTTATCTTGGATAAATAAATAGAAAAGGTGTTGCAGTGTGACATGTCAAGTGTATACTGAACTTTACTGAAAAAGGTCAAAATTTTTCCCAAAGTGGCTTGCTAATATTACATTTACAAATTGCATGTTTGAGTACTAATTGTTCCACACTATCACCAACACTTAATATGGTCAGTCTTTACAATTTTAGCCACTCCAATACATGTGTAGTGGTCACTCATTGTTTTAATTTGCTCTTCTTAAAAACTAATGATATTGACTACACTTCATGTGGGTGTTGGTCATTTGAATATTTTCTTGGATAAAGTGTCTGGTTATATCATTTAGCCATTTCATTTATTTTAGTTGTTTTGCTTTTCTTCTTATTATTTGTAAGAGGTTTTTTTCTAAATTTTAATGAAATACAATCTATTACTATTTCCCTTTATGGTTCATCTTTTTTGTGTCTCACTTAGGAGATATTTTCCTAAGCAAAGGTCACAAATAATTTTTCTTATGAGAAATGGTAATTTTCCATAGCAAAGTTATAGCTTTGGCTCTTTTACTGAAATGTTGCCATGTGTCTTTTCTGCTTCAATTATTTTTAGCCAGTGATTCTTACTATTACCATGTAAATTTTTACTCTTATTCTGTTCATACGTGGACTTATACTTGTGGATTACTGAGTGTAACCTTATATTTCTACTAAGCCCCACTTAACCAAAATAGATGGTTATTATTCTACATAGCTGAATTCTAGTTATTAATATTTTGTTAAGGATTTTTGCACCTATGTTCACTAGGGATATGAAGCTATAGTTTACTCTTATTATAATCTTTATTATTGCACTAGCCTCTTAAAATGATTTGGAAAATCTTTGTTTATCTTTTCTTTCCAGTTGATTTGCATGTATACAGTATTATTTTCTCCATATTTTTTTTTAAAGTTTCACCCAGTAAGCCATCTCTTCCTAAAAATTTCTTTGGGGTACACTTTTTACTGCAAATTACATTAGTTGAATGTAAGTAGGGTTATATAAGCTATCTTTTTTTTCTTCCTCTGTGAGTTTTGTCAGTACTCCCTATTTTTTTCATGTCTTTTTTCCTTAACTAGAATAGCTAGAAATTTATCAATTTTATTGAACTTTTAAAAAAACTGTCTTTTGGTTTCATTGGCTTTGTCTGTTCTTTAATTGCTTTGTCTCTCACTGATTTCTGTTGTTACCTTTATTATTTCTTTCCTTCCCTTTATTTTGAGATTAACTTTCTCTCATTTCCTTGACTTTTGAAGTAGAAACTTAGATCTTTTATTTGAGACCTTTCTTCTTTTTTAAGTGTTTGGTGATGTATTTTTTCTATTTCTGCACACTACAAATTTGTTCATTTTCATTTAATTCAAAAAAATCTTAAAGCACAAATTCCATCCAAGTGCAATAATGTTTACGAGAACAATAAATAGAAAGAGAAAAACCCAAATAAAATAAAGAATAAAATCTTAAAAAGAAAAAAAAGTTAAAACTTTGGTTATTTTCTGCAAAACATTAGTTCCAATTCTTTTTATTTATTTTTATGGCTACATATGACACAGCAATTCCACTGCCTGATATACACCCAAAAGAAAGCAAATCAGTGACTGAAGAGATATCTGCACTCTCATGTTTGTTGCAGCACTGTTCACAATAGCCAAGATTTGGAAGCAACCTCAATGTCTATCAATAGATGAATGAAAAGGGAAAATGTGGTACTTATACACATTGGAGTACTATTCTGACATAAAAGAGAATGAGATCTTGTCGTTTGCAACAACATGAATGGAACTGGAGTAAAATAAGTAAAATTATGTTAAGTAAAATAAGTAAAATAAGCCAGGCACAGAAAGACAAACTTCACATGTTCTCACTTATTTATGAAAGCTAAAAATTAAAACAATTGAACTTATGGACACAGAGAGTAGAAGGATGGTTAGCAGAGGCTGGGAAGGGTAATGTGGCAGTGAGGAAGTGGAGATGGTTAATAGATACAAAAAAAGAGTTAGAAGGAATGAATAAGATCTACTATTTGATAGCACAACAGGATGACTACAGTAGCTCCAATTCTTGTGTAAGAAAATGGCAATTGGTGAGGACTCTGCAGTCATTAGAGGAAGCAGATCCAGATCAGATTGATGTCACATTTCCACCAACTGTTCATTAACCAACTCCCACCAAGAGTCTGAAAATGCCTGACAATCCCAGATTTTCACATAGTATTTTTGTTGTTGATCATCGAGGAACAGTAAGGTAAATTATAAATTGGAGTTTCAAGATTAAAAAAACTCTATTTGAGGTTTTACACAAACAAAAGAAAGATTTCTCCACTGGGTTTCTTTCTGTATCATTTACTCCCTACAGTTCAGTACAGATTAATGGGCTCAGAGACCAATTGTAGTAATTACTCTATCCTGTTGTTCTGGTCTGTTATGCAAACAAATGTGCTGGATGGAACAACAGAGAGCTCAGACCAGTTTGACACTACTTACATTGCCTTGTTTCCTAATTTATAATATCCTGTGTGCAAGACCCATCTCTAAAGCTGACACCAGAGCACTTTCTGCAGGTGTTTTTAGGCTATGTTCTTTATCTTCATTTATTCCCGAGTTGTTTTTTTTTTAACTTGAGATTTTTGTTGAAAGGCATAACTAGATTGTTAATTTTAGTTCAGTGAACATTTTTCCTAAGCATTTACAGTGAGTCAGTATCCTTTTATGGGGGGTGGGAAGGTATTTTAAGTTAGAATTGTGGACATTTTAATGAATTTATCAGCCTACCCACAATTTCTTCAATCTTGCCATACTCTCAGTGTTGCAGTAATGATATTGCAGATACGGATTTCTGAAGATGTGTACATCATACTTGCTACAGAGACAAGAAAGTGGTCATTGTCGTTAATACCACATGATTGCCATGGAATTCACTTTCAAATTGTTTTAAAGTGCCTATGAATTCTTGGATCATTTTTAATGGGTTATCGTTCATATATTTAAGTTAACTTTAACTTGACTTGGCTCCAACAGCAATTTATAATGGGAAAAATTGATTATATCAAATACATCTCTACATCAAACTGTCACTCATATTTTCAGACTTCCTTCTTCTCTATAGAGGGCGTGGTATAAAATATTTATTTTAAAGGATACCAGTCATTTAATCGCTAGAAAGCACATTGCTAAAATTTTTGTGATTATATATCTTGTTAAAATCATATTTATGTGTGTTGAAATCCTATTATGCATATTGAAATATTTTTCCCATAGGTTTTTGGGAAACAGTTGGTATTTGGTTACATGAGTAAGTTCTTTAGTTGTGATTTGTGAGATTTTGGTGCACCCATCACCTGAGCAGTATACAATCAACACAATTTGTAGCCTTTTATCAGTTACCCCCTTCCCACCCTATCCCCTCACATCTCCAAAGTCCATTGTATCACTCTTATGCCTTTGCATGCTTATAGCTTAGCTCCCACTTATGAGTGAGAAAATATGATGTTTGGTTTTCCATTCCTGAGTTACTTCACTTAGAGTAATAGTCTCCACTCCCATCCAGGTTGCTGTGAATGCCAGTTATTTATTCTTTTTATGGCTCAGTAGTATTCCATTTTATATATATGCCGCAGTTTCTTTATCCATTCATTGATTGATGGGCATTTGGGCTGGTTCCATATTTTTGTGATTGCAAATTGTGCTCCTATAAATATTTATGTGCAAATATCTTTTTCTTTTCCTCTGGGTAGATACACTGTACCCAGTAGTGGGATTTGTAGATCAAATGGTGGTTCTACTTTTAGGAATCTCCACACTGTTTTCCATAGTGGTTGTACCAGTTTACATTCCCACCAGCAATATAGAAGTGTTCTCTTTTCACTGTATCAAAACCGACATCATGTTTTTTGATTTTTTGATTATGGCAGTTCTTGCAGGGCATGTTGAAATTTTAAAATGTAATATCTGAAAACTTTGTAGAGGAAAGATCCAGCAATTTCAATAAGTATATACCCACAAGAAGTACAAACACATTTTTAAACCAATGTATGTACATGATGTTTATAGAATTACTATTCACCATAGTGAAAGGAGAAAACAACCCAAATGCCCATCAGCTGTTGAATCAATGAATAAAATGTGGTCTTTCCATGTAATGGGATTTTGTTTGACCATAAAAAAGAATAAAGCTCTGACACAGGTTACTACATGGCTAAACCTTGAGAATATCAGGCTCTGTGGAAAAAGTCAGTCACAAAATGCTACATGATTGTGCCACTGCATTCCAGCCCGGGTGACAGAGTGAGACTCTGCCTACAAAAGAAAACCCTCCAAAAAAAACCAAGATAGGATGGTTACACATTATGATGAATGTATTAAATGCCACTAAAATACATACTTTAAAATGATTATAATGCTAAATTATATATGTTTTGTTAAATGCTATGTTTAGTCAATTGTGTACCAAAATTTTAAAATTGGATCCTAAAAAAAAAGGTATAAAACAGTGTTTTCAGGTACAGCTAAATTTATCTATTTATAATCTTGGTTCCCACAGTGAAGCAGCAGTTCAGTTGAATCTAAAAACATAAAGTATACTTTGTTCTGATTATATATTTAATAATGCAACTAATAACAACAAACACGTGTTTCTTAAAGTGATAATAATTATCTCTATAAGAAAAGTGATAATCAGGGAGAAAAATTGGATGGGTGGGAAAAAAATACTCCTGTCAATTTGGGAGCCAAAAAATTAGCATCATGGATTCCAAGGTCATAGAATTTTAAAGCAGGAAATTTGAGTTCTCATGACACCTCTGGTAATTCCTTTAACCCTCTTGATTCCTAGCATCTTTCTTTATCAAAAATGGACTATTTCATGCCTGATATCAAAAGCTCTACATACTGGCATCTAGTTAGCATTAGATACTTTTATAATAATATATCAGTTAAATTTCACACACACACAAAGCTGTTGGAGCCTGTGTTCACTTTGTAACCATAAACTGATAACATATAAATGAAAACTGTAAAATATATATATTTACTATTTCAATGGTTTTGGGGGTACAGTTGGTTTTTGGTTACATAGATAAGTTCTTTAGTGGTGATTTCTGAGATTTTCATGCACTCCTCACCCAAGCAGTGTACACTGTACCCAAGGAATCGTCTTTCATGCCTCACCTCCTGCTACCTTTCCCCCCGAGGTCCCAAAGTCCATTGTATCATTCTTATGCCTTTGTATGCTCATAGCTTAGCTCCCACTTTTAAGTGAGAACATATTATAATTGGTTTTTCATTTCTGAGTTACTTCATTTAGAACAATTGCCTCCAGCTCCATCCAAGTTGCTGCAAAGGCCATTATTTGATTCCTCTTTATGGCTGAGTCGTATTCCATTGTGCATACGTACCATATTTCTTTATCCACTCCTTGATTAATGAGCATTTAGGTTGGTTCCACGTTTTTGCAATTGTGAACTGCCCTGCTATAAATATGCATGTGCATGTGTCTTTTTCCTATAATGACTTTTTCCACTGGGTAGATACCCAGGAGTGGGACTGCCGGCTCAATTGGTAGTTCTACTTTTAGTTCTTTAAGGAATCTCTGTACTAACAACTGTAAAATGATTTAAAATGGCAAATCAAACATGATTTCTATCATTTAAGTCAGGCTAAGATAAGCTATGATGGGGTTTTTTTCATCTTGAATGCATGTACATACACATTTTTCTAATAGTTTCACATTTTTAGTCATGTTTCAGTAAAAGCTTATTAATCCTGGTTTGTTTCATCAAGGCATTGAATTCTCTGTTTTTGCAGATGTGAATACAAAGGCTAGAGAATAATTCGGTAGAATGTTGGATAAATGGTTTAACTAGGAGACAGAAACATAGATTAAATGACCATTAATCTTCCAATAGCAGAAAGAATCTGTTTTTCTAAGTACCATATCTGTATTTTTATTAAAACAGATTACAAATATGGTTCAACAGTTCAAGGACATGATTTTTTCCAAAATATATCAGTACATTTTTTTGAAAATTTAGGATAAAAAATGATGTGAGTAAAGTTGGGGAATGGATTTGGAGGTTTATAAATGGATGGATATTAATGGATGGATATTAATCTTTTACTTAAAATATTCAAGTCTGGAGAACATTCCTTGTGGTTATAATTAGTACAGTCAAATTTTATTTTTAAAAAGTAGAAGAGGATTGATTTTCTTAACTTTTTTTTTTTTTTTTAGAATTTTATGCAATGAGTTCCTTTCCACACCAGATGTTTCCTGGCTTAGTTTTTATTTGATTTCCATCACCTATGCTTTCTTGAAAGCACCAGAGGCTCACAAGCTGGCAATACTCCATTATGAACTAAATTTTGGTCTTCTGCCTGTGCTATCTGAATCCTGACGTCTCACTCAAAGGACAGTGCCTAGTCCAAGGTTTCTGAACTCAGCCAAAATATGTACTTATAAAGAATTGAAAATGTTCCAGCAACTCAGCTCAGAACAGTTGATGTGGAAAATATATTTATGGAGGAAAACTACAAAAAGCTCCCTGAAATGGTATTGGTCTTACTACACTAAATTCTAATACAGCCACATTCTTTTACATCATTTGGGGAACGGGAGGTCAATGCTGCATAAAAATATTGTCACTCTAGTCCGTTAAAATAGTCCCATAAAGATATTCCAGTAAGTTTTAAAACTGTACGTTTCATGACCTCTACTAAGGTCATGACAATTTTGAACTGTATAGCAGGTGTAAATTTTGCTCCTTGATGTCAGGCATAAGCAATGAAGCATTGTTTTAATGTTCTTGTGCATACTTTGCTATGAAATTAAAGAAATTTGCCTTAAAAGGGGAACATCTACATTCAGCCACAGATGTTGACAAAAGGAGCCTGAGAGGGAGAACATTTCAACGGCTTTGTCCCCATTCCTGCAAAGTGAAGAAGACAGAGAATGTAGGTTAAATGTAATGCTATGATCTAAATCAAGCTTGTTCAACCCGCAGTCCACAGGCTGCAAATGGCCCAGGATAGCTTTGAATGTTGCCCAATACAAATTCATAAACTTTCTTAAAACATTGTGAGATGTTTTTGTATTTGTTTCTAGATCACTAGTCATCCTTAGTGTTACGGTATTTTATGTGTGGCCCAAGACAGTGCTTACTCTCACAGTGTCGCCCAGGAAGCCAAAAGATTGGACACCCTGGATCTAAATGTTTATTTTCCTCAAAAATTCCTATAACAAAATCTAATCCTCAGGTGATAGAATTAGGATATGAAGTATTTGTGAGGTGATGAGGTTAGGAGGGTGGAGCCTCATGAATGGGATGAGTGCCCTTATAAAAGGGACCCCAGAGAGCTCCCTCGCCCCTTCCACCATGTGAGGACACAGCGAGAAGGTGCCGTCTATGAACCAGGAAGCCCTCACCAGACACCAATCTGCGATGCTTTGATTTGGACTCAGCCTTCAGAACTGCGATCAATAAATATCTGCTGGTTATAAGTCACACAGTCTATGCATGCTGTAGCAGCCTGAATGGACTAAGACCTGTAACCATGCTCCCTGAAAGTAGAACCAGAAATACATCTCTGTTCTGACTTACTAGGCCTGTGTCTATGTACTATGACCTGATAACCAGACCCACAGATATGTAGGTCAACATCCAAGCACAGAAGTGGTATCTTTTTCAGTGTCAGTTATGTGATAACAGGACACAGATGTGTAATAATTAAGCCAGATGCAGTTCCATCAGATTTAAAGGACTTTGTAATGTAACATACTTTTGTAATTTTCTTCTCTGAATTGGATTTTATCAAAAATAGGTTGCAATACCTCAGACATTTCAGGATTAAACTTTCTATAAAGGATATTTATTTAAAGCAAATAAAAATCCTTGTGAAATATAAAACCCAAGAGAACCGTGTATAAATCATAAATCAGTTCATCAGAGAGAAATACTCAAATATTGTGTGTTTTGTGTTTTAATGAGAATCCCTCTCTTATCTACTGGCTTGTACTCTTAAACAGGAAAATAAAATCGTACACTTTTAAAATAATGTGGAATAAACACTCCATGTATAGAAATTGTTCTCAAGTTCTACCCTAATTAAAAGGGGGTATAGTGATGTTAAACTTTAATTTAAAATAATTCAAACACTTCTTTTGATCATCTGCTGAATATATCACTCATCATAAGCACATTTGTACTGATTTTCAAAATTTCTTGTACTGTGTTAATTTCATGGAGGCTGTAAGCATTTGGTACGGTACAAAGATATTTAATGGTTCTTACGGATACTCCTAGTATCAGGTAAAAATCAGGAAGCACCTACACACACACACACACACACACACACACACACACACACACATACACATTGACATTTTTTATTCCCTAGGAGATCATAAAGTCTAGATTTAACATCGGAAAAAGAAATTCTCCTTTAACATTTGGTCTAATTCATATTTTCTCATTTATGAGAGATCAATTATCCCAGGGAATTGTCACCACGGTGTCTAACTACATCATGCTGAGTGCTATGTGCTCAGATGGTTCAAGAAAGCCCAGAAAATCACCACTGACTTTTCAAGTTTGAGATGCTTTCAGATCTCCAGTGAGACCTGAGAATGTTTAACCTTTTAGAAAAGTCAAGCATGGAGTCTAGGGAAGCTCTGGCTTGAAAATAGCAGCACAAGGGCAGTTATTATGAGTGACAGTTGAATGCAGGATGAAAAAATGATCCATCAGAGTGATAGCAAGAAGAGTTAGAAAGGAAGATGAAGATCTGGGATATAAAATAGGTGACACCATTTAAAAAGGCAGAAAATCCCTATGCAGTGGCTTATGCCTGCGAGGGCAAGATTGGAGGATCTCTTGAGGCCAGGACTTTAAGACCAGCTCTGCAACATAGTGATACAAAACATTTTAAAAATTAGCTGGGTGTGGTGGTGCACAGCTGCAGTCCAAGCTATTCAGGAGGTTGATGGGGAGGACTGCTTGAGCCAAGCCCAAGAAGTCAAGGCTGCAGTGAGCTATGATGGCACCACTGCACTCTGCCCTGGGCAACAGAGTAAGATTCCATTTCTAAAACAAAACAAAACAAAAAAGTCAGAAGAGGAGTCAGAGCTATTTCAGCAACATGAGAAGGTCCCATTTCTTACAAATAGGAAGTGAGCAAAGAAGAGAGTTAAACTACAAAAAAAAAAAAATGTGTAAACACCTGCTGAATGCAGGTATGGCATGTGTTAATTACAGTGAATTGAACCGATAAACTGAGCGCCACCAGTGTCTATCACAACATGAAGTCCTAATTTCTAACAAGAAAGCATGTACAATTCAGGAGAGAAATCAAGGATAAAGACAGGTTGTAGAAAAAAAGGTGAAAGATGAGTAAAAAGTGAAGGTGAGTGAATGTAGCATGTGATTCAGGTAGATTTAAGAAATTTGTTGTTGTTGTCATTATGTTTTGAGTTGTTAGGACTACTGATTCTGTTTATAAAGGGAAGATATCACTAGGGGATATTTATACATAAAAGAGAAGAACAGAAACAAATGATGGAATAAGGATGAAAATAGAACGAATGCAGGGTGTGAAAAACCATGCCAAGGGAATGGCAAACCTAATTTCATCCAGTAGCTTTTTTTTTTTTTTTTTTTTGAGACAGAATCTTACTGTTGCTCAGGCTGGAGTGCAATGCTGCGATCTTGGCTCACTGCAACCTCCGCCTCCCAAACTCAATAGATTCTCTGCCTCAGCCTCCCGAGTAGCTGGGATTAAAAGCGCACACCACCATGCCTGGCTAATTTTTGCACGTTTAGTAGACATAGGGTTTTGCTATGTTGGCCAGGCTGGTCTTGAACTCCTGGCCAGCCTCCCAAAGTGCTGCAATTACCGGCATGAGCCACTGTGCCTGGCCTCATCCAATAGCTTTTATCAAATAATGAGTAGTAGAATTTATTCTTTCCTTCTACCTTGAGGTCAAATGAAAATTTTTTAATTTTTGTTTTTTTTTCAAGTTAGAGTCTCTCTCTCTGTCACTCAAGCTGGAGCTCAGCAGAATGGTCATAGCCCACTGCAGCCTCAACTTCCTGGGCTCAAGTGATCCTCCCACCTCAGCCTCCTGAGTAACTGGGACTACAGGTGTATGCCACCATACTGGGCTAATTTTTTCATTTTTAGTAGAAAAGGGGTCTCACTATATTCTCCAGGCTGGTCTCAAACTCCTGGGCTCAAGAGATCCTCACGCCTCAGCCTCTCAAGGTGCTGGAATCACAGGCATAAGCCACCATATCTGGCTGAAAATTCTTGAATGTCGTGACAGCAACATTGGATTCTCACTCTCAGCCTTTGTCAAATGACCCCATTTGTAGGATAGGGAGGTTGTGTCCAACGACTTCACTGGAATACAATTAACTTAAGAGGACTTTGTTAATTTAATTTATAAGAATATTTAGAATTTCAGTTCTTGAAATCAATGCAGAAATGCAAATTACATTGTAGAAAATTACCTGGCAATTATGCTAAATCATATAGCATTATATTGATGACCAGAGTTTTCTGTAAGGATCAACAATAATTGTGTTTACTTAATCCTTCATTCTGAGCAAGAAGTTTCCTGCAATTTCAGTTTCCATGGGGCAAAGAAAACAACATTTGCTGGTGGATTGAAAGAATCCGTCAGTTTAATGTATAGGGGACCTTATAATTGAGACCAAAATATTCAGGAGCATATATGTAAGCTGACTCTCTTATATTATACTATATGTTAGTAATAAAGTTTATTTTATGGAGAAATAATTCATCAGAAAATGTCTTGTTTTATAAACTAAGGTTTATCTATTATTTTAAAAGATAGATTAAAATGAATAAATTTTGGTGAGAATGACAAAAGATATAAAATAAGTGAAATGATATAGCACAAATTAAAAAATCATTGGCAATTTCACTGATGTCTACCTATACAAATGGGTATACTATGTATCCCTGTTCATATAAATTAAGTATAATTTGTTGTTTTGTGTGTGTGTGTGTGTGTGTGTGTGTGTATGTGTGTGTTTTGTTGAGATGAAGTCTCACTCTGTCAGCCAGGCTGAAGTGCAGTGGCTCAGTCTCAGCTCACTGCAACCTCTGCCTCCCAGTTCAAGTGATTCTCCTGTCTCGGCCTCCTGAACAGCTGGGATACAGGCGTATGCCACCATGCCTGGCTAATTTTTGTATTTTTAGTAGAGACAAGGTTGCACTGTGTTGGCCAGGCTGGTCTCAAACTCCAGACCTCAAGTGATCTCGGCCTCCCAAAGTGCTAAAATTATAGGTAAGAGCCATAAATGAAGTATAGTTTGAACTGGCAACATCTACTCTTCTACCATTTTCTTTTTTTTTGAGATGGAGTCTCGCTCTCTCACCCAGACTGGAGTGCAGTGGCACCATCTCAGCTCACTGCAACCTCTGCCTCCTGGGTTCAAGCGATTCTCCTCCCTCAGCCTCCTAAGTAGCTGCTACCCTTTTTTCTTTTCTTAGATGTATTCATCATTAAATGGATTAACACCAGTTTATTTTATATGTGAAAGCAAACAAAAATAGGAAGTGCTTTGTGAGCCTGGTAAATAAACTTTGAATAGTTTTCTTTTTAGTTGAGGTATTTTTTCTTTCTTCATGACATTAGGGAAATTCTTGATTCAAACAGAAGAAATCGATTTGTCAAAGGTATTTCAACTATACCTTAAATTCTTTGGGCAACAGAGAGTTGAAGGAGACTGTATTAGTCTGTTTTCATGCTGCTGATAAAGACATACCCGAGACTGGGAAGAAAAAGAGGTTTCATTGGACTTAAAGTTCCACATGGCTGGGGAGGTGAGAGGTGAAAGGCACTTCTTACATGGTGGCAGCAAGAAAAAATGAGGAAGAAGCAGAAGTGGAAATCCCTGATAAACCCATCAGATCTCATGAGACTTATTCACTACCACGAGAATAGCACTGGAAAGACGGGCCACCATGATTCAATTGTCTCCCCATGGGTCCCTCCCACAACACATGGGAATTCTGGGAGATAAAATTGGAGTTGAGACTTCAGTGGGGACACAGCCAAACCATATCAGAGACCAAAAATTCTCCTTAAATTCACTTCCAATTTTAGTTTGGAATTTCAGGAAGATGGTTGGCTTGTGTTTTATTCTCTGATGTTGTAGGCTTAGTAGCTTCCTCATTATTATAGCCTGGGATACAGATGCCTTAATCTTCTGTGGCTAGTCAAAGATGTGTTCACCTTTAGGGCAAAAGCATTCTTCCTGAAATCAACGTAATCTCTTCAAAATCAAATCTTCAGGAAAATTATGCTTTACAGGTTTTATTGCCAAATTATTATTCACCTAGTTCTCCAATTTATACACTCAATTAGCAGACTTGTTTTTCTTTAGAGACCCGGTTTTGCTCTGTTGCTCACGCTGGCATTCAGTGGTGTGATCATGGCTCACTGCAGCCTTCACTTCCCAGGCTCAAGCAATTCTCCTGCCTCAGTCCCCTGAGCAGTTGAGACTACAGGTGCATCCCACCACCGTTGGCCAATATTTTAATTTTTATTTTTAGTAAAGTAGTTTTATTTTTAGGCAACATAGCAAAACCTAATTTTTATTTTTAGGTTTTGCTATATTCCCCAGGTTGGAGATTATTTCTCTTAAGCTTTAAGTCTGTAATATAGACACGTGAGTCTGAGCCTTAACTTTCTTTAATACAGCGTATATCTATATCTTTTTAATCTATCTTTATATCTCTATAGAGATAGATCGCTAATTGGTAGATAAGTATATAAATCTAGATGGATACATAATTGATACGTAGATGATAGATAGATACATCATTTAGTCTAATCAAATAAGTGGTAGACATCTAATTTCTAGGTGGAATAGTGTTGTTTTCTGGGGTCAGAGAAACAAATGATTTAAAAGTAAGTTTGAACTTTCAACATCTTACTTTCATGCAGGTTATGTTCCTTTTAAACGTCTTGGTCATCAGAAACATATGCTGTGCGAGGTGGAAGGATGTCTGATTACTGGGTATAAAACCTTCAGGGTGAAACATATTTCAATACCTCATTAATGTTTCAAGCTCCATGTATTTTTCATGGCTGATGCATTTTTGAATGTTATGAAAAGCTTTAATGGAATCGAAGCACTAAAGATGGTAAACAAAATTATCTTGTATTTGAGAAATACATAAATCAAATTTTGTAGATAGAGGTTGAAAATTGTTACTATTTTTAGGGAGATATGTTATTGGCTTGCAGTCATCTTTACTCCTGTTCCTATTTATATACTTCTTTGAGTTGATACTAATCCTGTTGCCCAGCTTTATACAGGAAATTTTGCACCCAGAAATCAGTTGGACATTTATCTCATAATTAATGAAGCTGTCTTTCATTTGTGCTACACTTTGAATTAGACAGAAGAAAGCCTGTAGATGATTTCTGCTAGAGGATAAGTAGATAGCTTTGACATGGTTCTTACCCTGTTTCTTGCATTTAGAAAGGGCAGCAGTGTTTCACTGACAAATGGAAATAATTGCCATGCTCTACTATGCACATATATCCAATAGAAGAATCATCTTCTTTGTAAACATACTGAAAAACAAAACACACACACACACACACACACACACACACACACACACACACACACACACACTGTATTGGTCTGTTCTCATGCTGCTAATAGAGACATACCTGAGCCGGGGTAACTTGTAAAGGCGAGAGGTTTAATGGACTCATGGTTCCACATTGCTGAGGAGGTCCCACAATCACCGCAGAATGTGAAAAAGGAATAAAGGCACGTCTTACATGGTGGCAGGTAAAGAGAGCATGTGCAGGGGAACTGCCCTTTATAAAACCATCAGATCTCATGAGACTCATTCACTATCATGAGAACAACATGGGAAAAACCTGCACCCGTGATTCAATTACCTCCCACCAGGTACTTCCTATGACAGTGTGACAGTGCGAATTATGGGAGCTACAATTCAAAATGAGATTTGGGTGGGGAAACAGCCAAACCATAACACACATACACACACACACACACACACACACACACACACACACACACACACACACAAAACCCTCCTTTCCATTACTCCTTCAAACACCATCGTTCTGTTGGATCAATCATTTCCATCTGTCCATGACAATCTTTCCCCAGCCCAGTGGATTATAACTTTCAATACAGTAAGGACAAGTTTTGCCATTCCACAAAATATTTGCCAGAAATGTAGAAAAATGTATAAATATATGCTCCATAGTATTTTTTAAAGATACAATATGTAATTTTTTTTTTTTGAGATGGAGTTTTGCTATTTTTTCCCAGGCTGGAGTACAATGGTGTGATCTCAGCTCACTGCCAACCTCCACCGCCGGGTTCATGCAATTCTCTTGACTCATCCTCCCGAGTAGCTGGGATTACAGGTGCCTGCCACCACGCCCAGCTAATTTCTCTTGTATTTTAGTAGAGATGGGGTTTTACCATGTTAGCCAGGCTGGTCTTGAACTCCTGACCTCAGGTGATTCATTTGCTTCGGCCTCCCAAAGTGCTGGGATACAGGCGTGAGCCACCGTGCCTGGCCTGCAATACATAATTTTATATAATAGCTGTATAAGATGTTTAATAATTGCCTATATTTAGAAAAAACATATTTATAGAGTGAGATTCAGTATCTAATTCATTAAAAGTCAACAAGTGAAATAAGCAGGAAATGAAGGAAAATGCAAAATGGTTGTAGATAGAGTAGGCAACATAATATTATGAATGCAAGAACACTGGTATTTCAATTAAGTATGGAACAATGAGGCTAGGCAAGATGGGTCACATCTGTAATCCCAGTGCTTTAGGAGGCTAATGGGGGAAGATCTCTTGAGCCAAGGAGCTTGAGACATGTCTTAGCAACACAGGAAGACTCCCTCTCTACAAAAAAAAAAAAATACAAAAATAGTTGGGTGCAGTGATAGGTACCTGTTGTCCCAGCTACTCAGGAAACTGCAGGAGGAGGATTGCTTGAGCCCAGGAGGTTGAAGTTGCAGTGAGCCACGATCGTGCCACTGCACTCTAGCCTGGGTGACAGAGCAAATACTGTCTCAAAAAAATAAATAAATAGCAAGTAGGCAAGTAGTTGGTTAAATACATACAGAGGAAATAGGAACAATGTCTTAAAATATTTAGAAGAGAATAACTTGTATTTGTCAATATTTTATAACAATTAGCATCCAGCAGCGAATTCATATGTAGGACATGATGAACACTACATTGTGTTTTGTCTTAGAATATTACTATTTATTTTTATTTTTCATGTACAATTAATTAAAATTATCAAATAATTTATGTCACATATATACACCATTGATCAGCAAATATTTATGCAGCTTTAATTGATTCCATGTATCATATTATTAATTAAAGAGAAAGTGTTCCAATTTTAATTGTTCTCTAATTTAAGATCAGAAATCATTATTTAAAAAGCAAAATAAAAATCTGTATTTTCAAATTTTTTCACTTAGGGAATGACAAGTTCTCTTCTCAATGGAAACGCACTTTATAAAAATTAAAAGAAAACTAGTAGTCAGAAATTCACATGTATCTTTTTATTTATAATTTAAAAATTAGCACAAATATCTGTTTGTCATACTGAAAAATAAGTTACTTACCATTTTGCGGAAAAGACTTGGAGCCTTGATAATTTAGTTTCAGATAAATAATTTTTCAATACAACTGTTTCTCCCTCATGTTTCTTAAATGAAAATTTAACTGCCGAGTGGGGAACAGAACATCATTTGGTTGACTTTACTTTTTGTGAAGATAGGACAGCAAAACATTCTTAATGTTATTTTGGAGTAGCCGAGTCCCCAAGCTAGTAAAAAATAAATTCACTATTTATTATGCATCTGCTCCAGATTTTTAAATTATTAGTGACATTATTTTATTTCAATTCACATCCCCTTTTCATATATATAAGTAATCAAAGACATTTATTTATTAGCCATAAGTCTTAAGGAATAGCAGTTGAAGCAGTTTCTCTGACTTTAGTTTGACAATCTTCTCAGTATTTCATGGTTGCCATTTAATGAAATATACACTTATTTGAAAAAAAAGTGCGAAAAACTTGAAAGAGAAGCTTTGCATACATTTATTAGCAAGCATGAAAAAACATTAATGCTACTTTACTTGCCTCTAGCAGGCCTTCCCAGGAGACAACTTCAGCTTTAAGGAAACATCGTATTACAAGGGAAATGTTTGGAAAATAATAAAATTGTATATTTTCCCATTAAAAATATATAAGAATGAAAATGCCTTCAAATTTATTTATTTTTGAATGGCTTGGTTAAATGGGTAGACTTATCCTAAAGAAAGACGTGGAAACACAAAGAACTCAGGCTGCATTTTTAGGCAAAATGTTAAGATGCTGAAATATGAAAGTCTAAAAATGCAAAGGCTCTAAAAGACAGAATTTGTTTATTTCTGAGTTGGTGGCTGCCTCAGTTCCACAGAGTCATGCAGAGCCCCAGGCTACGAATAGTTTTGCCATTTTCAGCTGCATTTTAACAAAGCCCCACTTGTTGATTTCAGTCAAGGTGGGCGTTGGGAAGAGATATAAAGGAGGTCTCCAGCTGTTTACATACCCAATATAAGACCATTATATACCCCATGTCTGCAAGCTCCTTTGTCTTTCATAATCTGTGTGGGTGGCTGGCTCCATTCCACAGAGTGATGCAGGAACCCAGGCTATTTATGGCTTTATCCATTTCAATTATATCTTTTCTGAAACCTCACTTGTTTTTGATTCTAGTCAATCTAGGAGGTGGGAAAGGCATATAAAAGACGGACTCCAGCCATTTATGTACCCCACATCAGCTCTTTATATATCACATGTCTGCAAGTTCCTTTGTCTTCCATGATCTGGGTGGCTGGCTGGCTTGGTTCCACAGGGTGATGCAGGACCCTGGGATACTAATAGCTTTGCCATTTTAACAACATATTTAGAAAGCCCCACTTGTGGTTGATTTCATTTAATTTGGGAGTAAGGAACAGGTAGGAGAAATTTCAGTTTTTTATGTACCACATGCTAGCTCTTTGTAGACTCCATGTCTGCAACTTTCTTTGTCTTTCATAATCTGGGTTGGTGACTGCCTTCGTTCCACAGAGTGATTCAGGACTCCTGGCTACTAATAGCTTTGTCCATTCCAACTACATCTTTTCCTAAGCCCCACTTGTGGTTGATCACATTCAGTTTGTGGGGAAGGCACAGCTAGGAAAAACTCCAGTTCTTTCTATACCCCCATGTCAGCAAGAGAAGCACATCACTTCCACTTGTAATTAGTTGGAGAGAACTTAGTCATTCAAATTACTGCAAGACAAAATCTGTCAGCTTAATGTTAGGCTTAACCATATCCAGCTTTCAGCTCATAATTAGAAAAGGGAGAAATAGTTTTGGTTTATTTAGAACAGACAGTGCTTTACCATAAAAGGAACAACCTGTGGAATGAAGCACCTGAAAGCAGAAAACTTTCTTTGGGAGCATATTTAATTTTCTTTGGGAAATTCAACTGTAATAGGATTATTATAGAACTTTGGCAAATCGATTTATTTTTAAAAGAATATAATAATTGGATATGGTTTGGATCTGTGTCCCTGCCCAAATCTCTTATTGAATTGTAATCCCTAATGTTGAAGGTGGGGCCTAGTGGGAGGTGACTGGATCATGGAGGTCGATTTCTTCCTCGGTACTGCGTCATAATAGTGAGTTCTCACGAGATCTTGTTGTTTAAAAGTGTATGGCGCTGCTTCCCTTCTTTCTCTTCCTCCTGCTCTGGCCATGTAAGATGGGCCTGCTCTTCCTTTGCCTTTCACCATGATTATTAGTTTCCTGAGGCCTCCCAGAAAGCAGAAACCATCATGCTTCCTGTAAAGCCTGCAGAACTGTGAGCCAATTAAACCTTTTTCCTTTATAAATGACCCAGTCTCAAGAGCTTCTTTATAGCAATGCAAGAGCAGACTAATATATAGTCATATTACGAAAAAAAATCTGTAAGCATTTATCCAATGTTACATGGTTTGTGTTCCACGTGAATCTCGATAGCATAACTAACACAAGGTTGAAATAACAGCTTCCTGGGCGAGATCTTTGTGTGTTTACTTAGGACAACACCAGAACATGATAGTGACGTTTTTAAAAAGCAATATTCAGAAAGGGATATGTCTGATTTTAACCTTTTCAGTAGGAATTGGCTACATGAAAGTTTGGTTGCAATTTGCAAAGCAAATGAATAAAAAATGATTTCCAATACTGCAATTGTACCCACTGTGTTTATTCTGTTTTCTTTACTATAGCAAAGAACCCATAGAAAACATTGCATTGAGTCTCTGTGATATCAATTATAGAGTTGAAAGCTCTTCACCAACTTGCTTAACAGTGCAGTCTCTTTCTGTCCAAATATTTTTAAATGCAATAACTCTAATGTATTACTGACAAGTACTATAGAGTCATATAAACCAATCAAAATATGATGTTTCATGAAAATGAATAATTCAACTCATTTTTGGCTGTTGTTTCTTCAAAACCTTCTTTGAAACCAATGTATCATCATTAAAGGGAAAGTAAAAATAAATGAAGATTCCCTGAAGATGGAGGCATGCTTTCTTTCTTTTTAAATAACATAATGTTTTCTTCTATGTGATTTATAACCAAATTTAGGTCTAAGAAGCTGTATCTATTTATGTCAAAACCAGTCCTCTCATGTAAGACAGACTGAACACCTGAATAAAAACCAGGAGTTCAGATGTGTTTCTTTGAAGTTATGACCTGTTTTATTTCCCTGTTGTATAACACTAACTCATTGTGACACAATCTTTGATGGTTTATATCTTTTATAATTAAATTACACTGAAGAAAGTTCCCAGTCAGAATCTTCGTTCTTTTCTATCTTTTCTGCAGTGGAGCACAATTAAGAATAAAGAATGCATCATGACACAGTGAACATTTTAAAATTTCTTAAAGAGATCAGGCTTAAGTTTCAACATTCATATCATTAAGTATGATTTGAAACACTGTCCTTTCTAAGTGACACTATTTTTATTCTGGACAACATCTAAATTCAGGGAAAAATGATCAACCACTTATAAAGACTATTTTTAGTTGAGCTTGCTTTCTTGGCCCAGTTTCTAATCAAAGTCTCTGCTATAAATTGAATGTTTGTGTCCCCAAAATTCAAGTGTTGACATCCTAACCTCCAAAGTGATAGTGTTAGCATGGGGGACTATGGGAGGTAATGAGGTCGTGAGGGTGGAACCTCATAAATGGAATCCGTGCCCTCATAAATAGGACCCCAGAGAGCTCTCTCGTCCCTTCTACCATGTGTGGGCACAGCAACAAGGCACTGTCTGTGAACCAGGAAGTCCTCAGCAGGCACTGAGTCTGCCACACCTTGATTTTGGACTCCCAGTTTCCAGAACTGTGAGCAATAAATATCTGTAGTTTATAAGCCACCCAGCCTATGATAGTTTATTATAGCACCCCAAACAGACTAAGACAGGTTCTCATACAATTTTTCAAAGATTCTTTATGCACAAAAGACTGATGCAAAATTAACTCATCAATAATGGAGAAAAAAGGAGACTGAGACAAGAAATCAAAAAAATGTTTGTCTGATTTCTGTTAGAACATTGCTAATTTTTCCCTGAAGGTTTTTTCGGTGCATATATTCTTCATAATCTCTCTCTCCCTTGCTCTCGCTCTTGCTCTCTCTCACTCTGTCTCTTTTCCTTTCTCTTTCTTATGTATCTGCTGCTGCTACATTTATGTATATATTTACATAATTGGGATCATATTATATTAAATGTTTTGGACCAAACCTTCTCACTGAAAATCACATGATAAAACGCTCTTTTAATATATTTATTGTTGAGGATTTAAGTGATCTTTAGATGCTTAAAACTTTGGAATAGTGTGAACACCCTTGTATAATAAACACCATTTGCCTCTTCGACTAATTACTTAGACTCTATTCTTAGGAGTGGAATTACTGAATTTAAGAATGTGGGCCGAGCACAGTGGCTCACACTTGTAATCCCAGCACTTTGAGAGGCCAAGGTTGGAGGATCACTTGAGTTCAGGAGTTTGAAACCAGCCTGGCCAACATAGTGAAAACCCGTCTCTGCCAAAAATAGAAAAAACTTAGCCAGGCATGGTGTAGTGGCAGGTACCTATAATCCCCAGCTACTCGGGACACTGAGGCATGAGAATCTGATGAACCTAGGAAGCAGAGGTTGCTGTGAGCCAAGATGTCACCACTGCACACAAGCCTGGGTGACAGAGCAAGACTCTGTCTCAAAAAAAANAAAAAAAAAAAAAAAAGGTGTGAACGTTTTAAGATATTTGTTACATATTGCGAATTGTTCTAAAAAATGTTTGCAGCGACCAGATGCAGTGGCTCACACCTAAAATGCCAGCACTTTGGGAGGCTGAAGCAGGAGGATGGTTTGAGACTAGAAGTTGAAGACTCTGGCCTGAGCAACATAGCAAGATTCCATCTCTACAATAAACTAAAAGATTAAAAAACTTAGCTAGGTATGTTGGTGCATGCTTCTAGTCCTATTTACTAAGGAACTGATGTGGAAGGATCTCCTGAGGCCAGGTGGTCAAGGCTGCAGTCAGCTATGAATGTGCCATTGCACTCCAACGTAGTCAACAAAATGAGACCCCATCTCTTAAATAAATATAATTTTTAGCAAAGTTTTCAGCAGTGGATATTCCCTTGTGTAGTAATGTAGTTGTGTTGATTCACCTTTTTTTGGCAACTATGGTAATTAGCATTTTTAATAAATTCACTTAAAAATAGATTTTAAGAACCCGAACGTAAAAACAAAGCAGATTAAGTTGTTGAAAATTGAAGTGTGACCTTAGCTCTTTATGTTGAGGGTGGATACCATCAGATTTGAGGGCATTTCCTACTTTTCTGTCTTATGTGTGAATGTCTGGGTACATAGACACTTCAGGTTAAGGATTCTGTCTCTGACTTTTATTTCCTAATAAAATATCAAATCTGATTCTTTTGTTTGTGTGATTTTTTTAGGCGTATGAAAATTATATATGTATTTACTTCCCATGAAAACACAATATAATTTACTCTTTTTCTTCTTATAGCAATGGCATGATTTCAGAGAAATATCCTTAGTCTCTGATGTAGTTTGCCTCTGTGTCCCCACCCAAATCACATCTTGAATTATAATCCCCATGTGCTGAAGCAGGGGCCTGGTGGGAGGAGATTGGATCATGGTGTGGTTTCTAATGGTTTAGCACCATCCCCCTGGTGCTGTCTTGTGATAGAGTTCTCAGGAGATCTGGTTTGTTTAAAAGTGTATGGCACCTCCCCCACCTTGGCCCTCTCTCTCCTGCTACCATAAAAGATGTGCCTTGCTTCCCCTTCACCTTCTGCCATGATTATAAGTTTCCTGAGGCCTCCCAAGCCATGTGGAACTGTGAGTCAATAAAACCTCTTTTCTTTATAAATTACCCAGTGTCAGGTAGTTCTTTATAGCACTGTGAAAACAGACTAATGCAGCCTCACACTCATTTTGTAGAAATCAGGCAACCGTAATTCATAAAACTGCTACATTGATGCTAACTGGAATCAAGATTACTGCTTTCTGCTCATGAAAATCCAATCTTAGTAAAAAGAACAACAACAACAAAAACATACAACAAAGCTGCAGATTGTGACAGCTGCAGGAGTTACTTTTAGAAGGGAAAGGGGATTGTTAAGCAATCAGATCTAGAAAAGCATCTTAAAGTCCATTGCTGTAATATTCGAAGTGTACTCTTTGCCAAAATTAATTAATGAATTAATTAACTTAATTAAAATGACTTCTAATGAAGTAATTAATTTTTAAAGTCCACTTCTTTTGTACAGTAAGAAAGACTGTTTGGGGTGCTACTGTCAATGACTTAAAAAAAAAACACCACCAATAGCTATCAGACTAGTCATATTTGCATATACATAATTTGTGTTAGTTCAACATCAATATTCCCGATATAGCCTTATGAAAGATTAAGGGACCCAGAATTTCCCTGATGCTGGACTCTGTTCTGTGGCATCTCCCACATCCCTATTTTAATTTGCATCCCACTGTCTTTAATACACAGAGGAACTTCTTTGCTCTGTGGAATTTGTGACATCAGGAAGCTTCAGTTTTTCATTCTAACCCTCTCACTTCAAGGAGTGCCATATTTCCACTTAATTTTACTGATTCTACCATTTATAAAAACATACATTCTGTTCTTAGTTCAGAAGGATACCAAAGGGTCATTTCATAGTTTTCATTTCTTATCTTTTTTTATTGTTATCTTTGCCAGATTGTATTTTAATTCATTTTATTCATATACAGAATTGCATGTTCCTTTTCTCTATAGCTTTTTTGGCTATGTTTTATATTACTTTCTATTACATGTGTAATTTATAATTACATCCTCACTGTAAAAAGAACTAAATAATATAAAGCAATATAAAATAGACGACTTTCCTTTTTCTTATTCCCAATGAATTTCAGAGATGATTCCTTTAATCGATTACAGGTTTAGCTATGTATCATTCTAGCCATTTCCTTTATTTATATACATCTATCTATATATACACACATTTAATTTTTAAATGTAAATAGAATTCTGATGGTTAAATTTATGTGTCAATTGGCTGGGCTGTGGTCCCAAGTTGTTTGGTCAAACAATAATCTAGACGTTGATGTGAAGGTATTTTTGTAGATGGGATTAACATTTACAATCAGTAGACTTTAAGTAAGAGAGGTAACCTTTGTTAATGGGGTTGGATTTCCACTGATTGGGAGCAAAAGCGAGGGTTCTTGAAAGAGAAGAAAGTCCACCTGAGGACTGCAACATAAAAATTCAGCCTGAGTTTCCAGCATGTCTTGTTGATTTTGGGCTCAAGGTGGCAACTTCAACTCCTGCCTGAATTCCCAGCCACTGGGTTGCCCTATATGATACAGACTTTCCAGCCCCCACAATCACAATCACAAAGGCCAACTCCTTAAAAAACATCTCTTTCTTAGTTCTGTTTCTCTGGAGAACCTGGATTAATACAGGATCACTGCGTGCTTACTGTCTGTGACATTTTTGTACTTTATATATTGTAGAGCAGGATTCCATGTTACTACAGAATGATGTTTGCCTTTTCTCTGTTGTAAAGGATGCATAGAATTCCTCTGTTTAGGTGCACTGTACACATACTTATTCATTTATCTTGGGATGGAAATGTTGGCTGTGCTCAACTTTTCTTTATTAAACAAGATGCTGAAGTGGTTCATTCATGAGTAGTGTCACTTTCTAAACTGTTTTATAGGAGAGATTGTAACAAGAGTTGGTAATGGAAAAGAAGCCTATTGAGAAAGACCACCATAACCTGTGTAATCTTTCTAAATATAATTCCAAAAAACAACAAATGATACCACACATGAGCGTGCACACACTCACACACACACACAAACGCACAAACAGAACCACAATTTCTATGAAGTTGTGACTATTATTTTCATTTTTTCGAATGTACAAAAATATAGATAGATAGAATGAATAAGATCTAGTAGCCATTAGCATGATAGGATTGCTATAATTAACAATTTATTATATATTTAAAAATAATGAAAAGAATAGAAGTGGAATGTTCCCAGCACAAATGATAAATGCTTGAGGTGATGGACACCCCAATTACCCTGATTTGATCATTACACACTATCTGCCTGTATCAAAACATCACATGTACTCCAGAAATATGTACAGCTATTATGTCGCCATACTAATTAAAAATAAAACATTAAATGAAAAAGTATATATTTAGTATTTAATTTTTTAATATTTAAAAATTCTTAAAAAGTCTATTTCAAGTCTAGATGTTGACTTGTTATCTCAATATTATTATCTATATACATCCAAATTTAACATGCTACAAAGAGAACTATTGATTCTCATTCTCCAGAACTGCCTTTTTTTCCAGTTTTATTGTTTTTGCGCATGTCACCACTTAGTCATCAAAGCGCACAAGGAAAGAATTACATGAGATTCATCTTTTCCCTAACCCTAATGCATCAAGGAGTTCCATTGGCTCTGTTTCCAAAAGGCAACCCACTTCCTTCATATTTTCAACTTCATTCTCACCTGACACTAATCCCAAACATGTTCAGTTTGCCATCTGGTCTCTGCCAGAATAGCACAATTCACCCTCCATAGAGCAGCCAAGGAGATGTGTGTCAAGCATACATCTGATTGCATCCTTCCCTTATGCAAAATGTGTCCACTGGTTTTCCATTTCATGTAGAATTGAACCCAAAACTGTAGCCAGTCTTGTTTTTTGCTGCTGGGCATACTGCTGTATTAGTCTTTCTGCAGAATGGGTGGTTACCCCCTTCAATCTTTCCATCATTACCTTCTGCATTTTGGGAGTCTGCACTGAAATACAGCCTTCCCTGACCATGAAATTCTAAACATAACGTTTGAAGCAAATATGAAAACCTGTCACAGTCCAATTTAGCGCACACATCTTGAGATGATTTCTCTCTACAGTTAACTCAAAGTTTTTCTTGCTGGCAGCCAGGGATCAGACTTCAGGATCCCATTTTCTTCCTCATCTCTATGTAGGAAAGGAAATAAATAGAAATCGTCAAGCACTGATAAGGTAATCATGTCTACACCTCTGCAGAGAAGAAAAATTGCACAGCTAAGAGAGCAATTTGGTCTGCAAAGAGGCAGGCTTTATACTCTCCCAGGGCCTTATCATCCTGGACGTATAATTAAAGAAAAAGTATTTGAATGGAAGATGCACTGGTGGTTGTTCATCCAAAGAAAAATAGAATGAAATGGACTCTCATCAATGTCAAATGTATCTCCAGGGTAATAATGAATCTCTTCTGCTCCTAAACTTTGCGTTATGGAATAAAAATAAATGCTGTGTCTTCCTCTGAGATGTGGGAGTTGCTTTCTTTGCCTTTGACTATTGTAATAATTAAGATTTATGAGGATTTCGCATTACCTCATAATGGGGTGGGCTGTCTGCAGGTGCAGTGACCTGTTAGCTTTTGGGAGGTGCGCATGCTCCTGGTGTTTACTAAAGGTTCTGTGCATGCTCACTTGAGGCATTCTTCCTTTACCAGCCAAATGTCCTTGGAAGGTCATATATTTATTAAACTCTGCCATTTTGCCTCTTAATGTACATGCTTGAGCCCACTCGCCCAACTCCTGAGAGCTTGTTGGGAAGCTCCTGATCACCCATTTTAGATGTTTTCTATTTGGAGACTGCCTTTCCCTGGTGCTGATGGTCGTCTGACATTCTGGTATATTTATGAAGACTGTGAGGGTGACTAGAGAAATGAAATGCAATTTTCTTTCCATTTTACGTTTATGGCCTTGAAAGAGTAGCCTGTATTTTATGAAAAGACTGGTATTTAATGCAAGGAACTCTTGAGTCAGATACCTAATGTGTGCAGGGGCAGGCTGCCCTTATTTTGAGTAAGAAGCTGTATGTGCAGTTTGAGACATCTCGGCCAATGGACAGCAGCCCATTTCTAGTACTGACACTGGACGTTGAGTGCTGTTGCTGGTGGGCGGCTACAGGCAAAGAGGACATTGCATTGAATGACCACCTTCAAAACTAACAACACACTCAGATCATATTCCAGGCTTTCCCTGTGCAAAAATCTCCTCTTTAAGTAGCAAGGTAGAGTTAGGGCATGGTAATTTTACAAGAGTCTTATAAGCGCTTTACACAGACTTGAATATGAACTGAGGGGCTGTTAAATTCTTTCACGCTTTATCCCTTATTATTGCTGGAGGGCAAACCAAGTGGTTAAAGCTTCAAATAGCTCTGTGTTTATATTTTATGTGTCCCAAACCAAGTGGGTAAAATACCTCTGTTGAACAAACATGCTTGCATTCTTTGGATATATGTGAATTTTTCCTATCTGGTGTATAAATTTAGTATTGCTGATCTGTAGTAAGGCAGCATCAAATGCCAATACTCTTCAAGGTAATTAGGTACATTCTGAATATCACACAATGCCCAGATCGTAAAAAGAAAAACACAATAAAAGAAAACCAAGTACTTCATGTTGTCACTTGTAAGTGGGAGCTAAACCTTGGTTATTTAGGAACAT
>NW_016108038.1:359801-372078 GCF_001604975.1 Cebus imitator | reverse complement strand
CTGGAATGCAGTGGTGCAATCATGGCTTATTGCAGCCTCAACCCCCCAGCATCAAGTAATCCTTCCTCCTCAGCCTCCCTAGTAGCTGGACCTACAGGTATGAATCACCATGTCTGGCTAATGTTTTCTCTTAAATTTTTTGTAGAGATAAGATTTGTTGCATAGGCTGGTCTCAAACTTCTGGGCTCAAGCCATCCTCCAGCCTTGGCCTCCCAAAGTGCTGGGATTACAGGCGTGAGCCACCATACCTGGCCAGATCTGCTTTCAATATGTGAGAAAAACCTTCCCTCTTATCTTTGATTTCTACTCTATCACTAAACAAATCTATTGTATATGCTAAAACTCACATTACAGAATATAAACCATATACTTGTTTACTATAATGGAACCTTAATGTGTAAGTATCTCATCAATTCCATAGACCACAAACACCACCACCTTGTACACAACCAGGATGTTTGTCTTAGAGCAAAAGAAGAACTTAATTTCAATTTCTTCATAATTGAGAATTATTGAAATTCATCAGATAGGACGCCTAAGGAGAACATTTTTACTATATTTTGGATGCTTTGATACTGTCTTTCTACTGATCATCTCTGCATTAGCTTGACTTTTCTACAGGTTCTGCCTGTCTTTGGTTTTGATGAAAACAATCCCATAGGAATAATAGCAGTGAGCTTTAGTCTGTTGCTCAGACTCATATTTTAAAAGTCTCTGCTGTATACAGGGCAATTAACAAAAAGGCCATAAGAGATCAGTCTTTATGCAATCCCATCACTACATCAAGGAGAAAAATGTCATCTCAGGCATTCTGAATGTGTCAAGAGCATCATTTCTGGACTCAGGGGACAGCATTTAATCTATCATTGTTGCTTTAATGTTACTTCTAACATGCTCAAAACTGGGGATTGTCAGCCCCAGATGCTTAGACATCGTCCCTTCTGGAAACAAACAAGTACATGGTCTTAATAGAGATCAAGAGTTGTGGGCGTGGTTTGCAGGACGAGAAGTATTTATGTAGAAATGACTTTTTAAAAAATTTGACGTAGGATTTGATGAAGATAAGATATTTTGGAGAGTGTCTGGACCCATGTCTAAAAGCATGGAGATATGTAGTTACTATATATTATTTAATGTAATGCACTCAATGTCTATTCTTTGTCTTCTTGAGAAGACTTGGTTATCCTTTGATCATCTTACAACCATATTTAGAATAAAAGCTACACATTTTATTCCATGAGAGACCCCTATGGGAATGTTATGATTGCATGCAGCATGAAAGCATTGCTTCATATTCTTCTTGACAAATCTGCTTTTTTTTTTTTTTTGAGATGGAGTCTCACTCTGTCACCCAGGTTGGAGTGCAGTGGCACGATCTTGGCTCACTGCGACCTCTGTCTCCTGGGTTCAAGCAATTCTCCTGCCTCATCCTGTAGTGTAGCTGGGACTACAGGCACATGCCACCACACTCAGCTATTTTTTTAAAAAATTTTTGGTAGAGATGGGGTTCCACTGTGTTGGCCAGGCTGGTCTCAAACTCCTGACCTCAGGTGATCTGCTCATCTTGGCCTCCCAAAGTGCTGGGATTACAGGCGTGAGCCACCGTGCCCAGCCTGATAAATGCTTTTTATACAATTAAATAAGTTAGAATAGAGGTCTCTGTGTGTTTCTGAACTTTTCTCCTATGCTTTTGCACAGTGCTACAGTGCTGATTTTAATTTTCCAACTCTCTTTTTGTTTGATTGGGTTTTTTTTCCATTGTTTTTGTTTTATTTTATTTTTTTGAGACAGTGTCTCACTCTGTCACCAAGGCTGGGTCACAGTGGTGATATCTCAGCTTGCTGCAGCCTCAAATTCCCGGGCTTAAGCAATCCTCCCACCTCAGCCTCCTGAGTGGCTGAGACTATAAACATGTGCCACCATGCCCATTTTTGGTTGTTATTGTTGCTTTTAATCTTCGGTAGAGGCAAGGTTTCACTATGCTGCCCAGGCTGATCTTGAGCTCCTGGGCTCAAGCCATCTTCCTGCCTTGGCATCCCAAAGTGTTGGATTACAAGCATGAGCCACTGATCCCAGTCTTAATTTTCCAACTCTATCTAACCCTAGAAAGCTTAGTCTCCATAGTCGGGTAAATCAGTTTTCTTTGAAAATGTGCTTTTAGCCTTGTTTATCCCAAGTGATATCACGTCCTGTGAGGAGTTTATTAGAAGGTACAGAATCATAGTCTCTAAAACAATTCCTGCATCTCTCTGTCTTTGTATATCCGTCCAGAAAGAATATTTATTGGTGATAATGACAATTTGTTTTTGAAACTACTGAAGGCCTATTGTGTCTGGATTAACTGTTATTGAATTGCATCCTGTATTTATTGATACAAAAAACAAGTGCTTAGCAAGAATGTATAAAAGTCCATTTCCCACTGAATAAGACTGTAATAATATTGAGGTAGGAAATGCTTTGGACATTTAAGAATAAACTTTTTAAAAAAGTTTAAAAGCAAATAGAAAGAATAGACATTTAGTAATAGTTTAAAAGAGGATAAGACCATGAGATCACCCACGTGATCATAAGGTTTCATAGGAGGAGATGCAAATCTGTAAAACAGAAGAGATTCACTGAAATTAAACTATGAGATGTTTCCATAGTCAAAAAATGAAATTGGTGTTTTCAAAGAAATAAAGATGTTTATGTATATATTTTAGGAAACAATTGTCAGTCAACAGAACTTTCAAAGAAGTAGAGTTAGCCGGGATACCGGGATACTGAATATATTTGTGTAGGGGAGAAATTGAAATATTTGCTGCCATAAAATGTAGGGCCAGTAGAAAAAAAATAGGGAGGAAAATTCCTAAATCATGCATTCTTATCATTGTCACTGAGAAGAATGAGGTCACTTTAATTCCTAGGAGAGTTGACCACTTCTTCAAAGAACCTTTTGCTTAACTTTTTTTTTGGGGCGAGGAGAGGGGACTGAGTCTTGCTTTGTCTCCCAGGCTGGAGTGCAGTGACACAATCTTGGCTCACTGCAAACGCCACCTGCCAGGTTCAAGTGATTCTCCTGCCTCAGCCTCCCAAGTACCTGGGACTATAGGCATGCATAGAAATGGGGTTTCGTCATGTTGGTCAGGCTGGTCTTGAACTACTGACCTCAAGCGATCCACCCACCTAAGCACCCCAAAGTGCTAGGATTACAGGTGTGAACCACTGGGCCAGCCAAGTTTAAACGTTTAACATATTTTAAGAGGCTGCTTTGTGTTCAAAGAGTTCTTAGCAGAGGGTTCTGAGAAGTCATTGAAATCAAGGATGTTCATGGAATTCTGCAAGATAAATGACTGCGGTTTGGTTGTAGAGGAGGGCTAGGGGATGAGAAACAGTGAGAGAGAAAGAGAGAGGAAGAAGAAGGAGAAGAGAAGGAAGGATAGAGAGAAAAGAGGAGGACAGGAGAGGAGAGATCCTGGGGCCAAATCCATGAACAACAGGACTAGCCTTTGGGAAACACTGGCTGGGAGGTACTTTGTGCAGCAACGGTAATTGATGGAGTTAGTGGGATAGATATTTTTAACAGTATTAACTTTACTTTAGCCAGATGCAGTGGCTTGTATTTGTAATCCCAGTATTTTGGGAGACTGGAATAGGAGGATCACATGAGACCAGGAGTTTCAGATCAGTCTGGGCAACATAGCAAGACCCCATTCCTATAAAACATTACAAAATAATAATAAATAAATAAATTTGGGCCAGGCACTGTGGCTCATGCCTGTAATCCCAGAAGTTTGAGAGGCTGAGTTAGGAGGACCACTGGAAGCCAGGAGCTTGAGATCAGCCTGGGCAGCATAGTGAGACCCTATGTCTAAAATAAAATGTATTTATTGGTTTTCATTGCACTGTGATGTCACACCCCCACCCCATGCAAACATTCAGCAGAATGTACACAAGGAAGTGTATTATATACAGTGCAGGAATTTCCTAGGGCTTAGTACCAAAATTTGGGTACCCTAACACAAAATAAATGTATTATCTCCCAGTCCTGGAGACCAGAAGTCTGAGATCAAGGTGTGGACAGGACTGTGCTTCCTCTGGAGGCTCTGGAGGAGGCTCCTTCCTTCCTCGTCCAGCTCCTAGGGGCTCCAGGTATCCTTGAGTTTGCGGCCACGTGACTCCAGTCTCTGCCTCCATCTTCATGTGGCCTTCTCTGTGTCTGTGTCTCCTCTTCTGTCTCTTATAAGGACACATATCACTGGATGTAGGGCCTATTCTAATCCACTATGACCTCACTTCACTAATTACATCTGGCAAACCCTTTTTCCAAACAGGTCCACATTCACAGGTTGGGGGGGTTAGGATTTGGACATGTCTTTTGGAGTGCTGTGATTGAACCCACTCAAGCCCTTGGAAAATTCAGTAGGAGGTCAGATGTTTCAGAGGTGAGGAGTTGATGTGAGAATGAGAAGGAGACCAACCCAAGTTAATGTGAGCCTTTCCATGGATTGAAGGTTGGCTGTAAGTGTGGAGAGAACATGTGGATTTACCTGTCATTTGAACAGAGCACAATGATACCAGTAGATTTCTCAGGAACTTCAGATAACATCATGGTTATACTTTTATGTGACTGACATGATTTGGCTACATCCCTACCCAAATTTCGTTATGAAGTTTAGCTCCCACAATTCCTTCATGTCCTGGGAGGGTCCTGGTGGGAGGTAATTGAATCATGGGTGTGGGTCTTTCCTGTGTTGCTCTTGTGGTAGTGAATGAGTCTCATGAGATCTGATGGTTTTTTTTTTTTTTAAATTTGATTATCTCTCATCTTTTATTTATTTATTTATTTTTATTGCATTTTGGGTTTGGGGGTACATGTGAAGAACATGAAGATTGTTGCATAGGTACACACATGGCAGTGTGATTTGCTGCCTTCCTCCCCTTCACCTATATCTGGCATTTCTCCCCATGCTATCTCTCCCCAACTCCCCATGCCCAGCTGTCACTTCCCTATTTCCCCCCAACAGACCCCAGTGTGTGATGTTCCCCTCCCTGTGTCCATGTGTTCTTATTGTTCGACACCCACCCATAAGTGAGAACATGCAGTGTTTGATTTTCTGTTCTTGTGTCAGTTTGCTGAGAATTATGGTTTCCAGGTTCACCCATGTCCCTACAAAGGACACGAACTCATCGTTTTTGATGGCTGCATAATATTCCATGGTGTATATGTGTCACATTTTCCCTGTCCAGTCTATCATTGATGGGCATTTGGGTTGGTTCCAGGTCTTTGCTATTGTAAACTGTGCTGCAATGAACATTCGTGTGCATGTGTCCTTATAGTAGAACGATTTATAATCCTTTGGATATATACCCAGTAATGGGATTGCTGGGTCAAATGGAATTTCTATTTCTAGGTCCTTGAGGAATCGCCACACTGTCTTCCACAATGGTTGAACTAATTTACACTCCCACCAACAGTGTGAAAGTGTTCCTATTTCTCCACATCCTCTCCAGCATCTGTTGTCTCCAGATTTTTTAATGATTGGCATTCTAACTGGTGTGAGATGGTATCTCAATGTAGTTTTGATTTGCATTTCTCTAATGACCAGTGATGATGAGCATTTTTTTATATGTTTGTTGGCCTCATGTATGTCTTCTTTTGTAAAGTGCCTGTTCATATTCTTCACCCACTTTTGGATGGGTTTGTTTGTTTTTTCTTGTAAATCTGTTTTAGTTCTTTGTAAATTTTGGATATCAGCCCTTTGTCAGATGAGATCTGACGGTTTTATAAAGGGGAGTTCCCCTGCAAAAGCTCTCTCTTGCCTGCTGCCATGTAAGATGTTCCTTGCTCTTCTGACACAATTGTGAGACCTCCCCAGCCATGTGAAACTGTGAGTCAATTCAACCTCTTTCGTTTATAAATTACCCAGTCTAGGGTATATCTTCATTAGCAGCATGAGAACAGATTAATACAGTAAGTTTCAAGTTTCTGTGTGTTTTACTTTTAATTACAAAGTGTGGATTTTTGTGTGAATGTTGAAATTCTGCTTTGCAGAATGTGTTATTTGCAAACTGATCTGTTTAGAGTGATGGCTATATATTAAAGAAAAAAAAAAGTTAATGATGACCTTATGAAGTGAAGCAGGCATGAAAAATACTAAGAGATGAAAACATACAATGATGAAGAGGATATATTTGAAGTTATGCAGCCTGTTGGAAAAGAAAAAGAACATATAGGAAATGGGGTCATGAGTCATACCTGCTCAGGCTGGCTTCTGAATTTCTACATTGTGTTTCTCCCTGGACATTATCCTTCATTGCTCTTTAATTAATGTTAAATTGTACCCAAAAGAATATGGTTAAGCAAGCTCAAAGAACCTCCTGTAGATGCTGGGAATATCATTGGCTGGCCTCCATGTATCTGCAAAAAGATCAGTTGATGAATGAAAATGCTCACTACCCAGAATTCGGGCACTTTGAGAGGCCAAGTTTAGCAGATCGCTTTAGCCATGAGTTTGAGACCAACCTGGGCAACATACCAAGACCCTGTCTCTTCAAAAAACAAAAAAAAAAGTAGCCAGGCATGGCTGTAGTCCCAGTTGCTCAGGGGGCTGAGGCAGAAGGATCACTTGAGCCCAGAGGTGGAGGCTGCAGTGAACTGAGATTGCACCACTGCATTCCAGCTGAGGTCTGTCTTCCAGACACAGCAAGACTGTTAAATAAAGAAAAGAAAATGCTCACTGCCCTGGCTCAAAACTCTAAAAGGTGATAAAAATAAAAAGCATTCCTTTACAAAAAAATAAAAAATTATCCATTTTTGAATAAGTTAAAGAATAGTGTTTTTATAAGACAAAAAGTACTTCCAGCTACAATAGGATAATCTATTGACTTTCTTGCTGTCATCCATATTAATAAATGGAGATGTTGTCATAGATGGAGATGATGTCTCTGTCTCCATCTCAGAACTTTTCTTGAGCCTCCTTCACCATAACTTGCTTATTTTGTGGTTCCCTGCCTGCTGACACAGCAGACTGCCAAAGGTTTATTGATCATTCACTTTCAATAAGCCACATGGAAAGACTGCACATACTACAGATATTTTGTGGTCACTGCTGTGGGATTTAGTGCTTCCTGAGAGGAAAAAGCTTTGGGGAAATCAAACCTTCAGCAGCAGAGGATGCTTGTGACTTCTGAATCATCCTCAGCCCATGATGTCCTAGTAGGAGAAACAACTTGGCAACATCTTCACTTTGGGGGACACCATATCTGTCATTCAGATTCAACATGATTGTTGTTTCATTCTTTAATGAATTCATTCATTTTAGCTATCTGGTAGAGACTTTTTGTTTATTTTCTCTTTGTCTTAAAGCTTTATCTATCTATCATCTATCTAATTATCTATCATCTATGTTCCATCTAGCTGCTATTGTCTATCAATCATCTATTACCTATTTATCCATCTATCTGTGTAGCTATTTGTCTATCATCTATCAGTCACCTATCTATTTTCTGTCAAACATCTATTATCTATGTATCTATTTATAATCCATCATCTGTCAATCATCCATCATGTATTTATATATTTGTTGTTATCTTATCTATATATGTTATTTATCATCTATCAATCATCTAGCTACTTATCACCTATGTATATATTTATCTATAATCTATTATCTATGTACAAACTATTTTCTATCTACATGCCTGTCTATTATCTATTATGTGTCTATCAATCATCTATCATCTATGCATTAATCATCTATCCTATTTTCTGTCTTCTATCATCTATTTATTAATCATCTAAAATCTATTTACGAACTATCTTCCATCTGTGAATTATCTGTCATCTATCATCTACGTATCTGTGAGTTATCCATTTATCTATCATCTGTCAATTTAACTTATTCATCTCTGTATCTACATCACTTTTTCTCTCTTACTGAGTTACGTGGGACCATCCTTTTTTCCTTGTGATTTTCTACGTTCTTGCTTTCTCTTTCCCTACCCCTGTCCCATGTTCCCTAACATAAAGATGTTTATTAATGCCCATAGTTGTCCACATTTCTCAAATTAATAATCAAGGTATATTTTTCATAATGTGTAGAGATAAAGAAAGGAAAGAGACAACAAAACAAGAGGATAAGGTAATAAAGAGAAATAAGCGTTAGGAAGGTGGTAAAGAAAAAGAAGAAAAACATACAACCTTTGAACCACAGTGGAATTTTTTTCTTTTCTTGTCATTTTGTTATTTATTTGCTTAACTATCAGTCTCCATGACTATTGGTATCTTATGCGAACCTCCAGGACTAGCAAAGGTGATTTCTGGCATTTTCCCAGTTCTTTATGAAATAAGACTACAAAAGAAGCTTGAACCATTTTTTTTTCCAAAAACTGTATTCTGCCATCTTGTAGATTTTAATTTTTCAATTTTTCTTTTTTAACTTTTAAAAATATAATTTCAACTGCTATTTTAGATTGAGAGGGTGCACGTGCAGGTTTGTTGAATGAGTATATGGTATGATGCTGAGGCTTGCAATAGGAATGATACTGTCAACCAATACCAATATAAATAGATTTATGTGAGATCAAAATCTTGATTGTTAAATTGAACTTTTAAATAACTATGATTAATATATTAAGAAATTAGAAGATCAAATGAAATATTCCAGTAGGTAACTAAAAAATTTAAAGATAAGCAAGTGAAAGTTCTACAGCTGAAAAATTCATGATCTGAATTAGAAAACTAAATAGGTTCAACAGCAGTGTAGATTCTGTTGAAGAGATGATTAGTGATTTGGAAGACTGACTGATTAAAGAAAATACCCACAAAGAAAGATGACAAGTGAAAACAAAGGGTGGAAAATACAGAAGAAAAGAGCCTAAGAAATTATGAAACTAGGTAAACACTGCCAAAATGCATGTAATTGGAGAGTATTTGAGGGGGAAATAGAAGAGAGTTAATGACAGTTAATAGAAATTGCCAAAATTTTTTTACAAAACTGACAAAAGCATCAAGTAGAGAATCAAGCAGAACTACAAAGTCCAAACAAGAAACAAAGTAAACATCACTACATATATAAGAATGACAAACCAAAGACATAGAATAACATTTCAAAGCAGCCATTGGTGACGAAAAGCACATGACTTTCACAGAAGGAATGATAGGTAGAAATAGTGAAATGCAACAAAACAAAACAAAACAAAAAAACTGCATCAAAGTGTCACTGCACAAAAATACAGGTGCCATTCTAGAAATTAATGGCCAATGACTATGCCTTTGATAACATTAGCCAAATATATACATTTTCCAAAAAAACAAAACCTACAAATTTATCAGCAGACCAGACCTAAGGGGAATACTCAATTTTTTTAAACCAATGGAAAGTGGTGCCAGATGGAGGCACAGAAATGGTTGAAAATTTCAGCACAGTTTAATACATGAGCAATATGGGTTTTATAAAACCATATCAATAATGTCTTACATATATGTGTGTAAAGAAAGTTAAAACAGTAAAAGAAGATTAGAGATAATAAATTATAATACTGTATCCTATTAAGTTAATTGCATTTTCTGGAAAGTAATGTGGTAAACATGCTAACTTTTGTTAGACTTGTACAAGGCATTGGTTCATTGTTATCTTCCAGAGTAACCACAAAAAGTAGTATGAACAAAGTAAAAAAAGAAAGTAAAAATGATTTAAGGAAGACAAAAATATATAATAATAAATTATTTAATTTGTTCACAAATGTAAGTGTGCCCTGATATAATAAATACAAGTTGTTCAAAGAATACAATTTAAGAGAATTCTTATAGTGAATAAAAACAAAATCCAAAGATATACTGTTTCCATGAGACAAACACAAAGTACAAAAATAAGTAAAGATTAAAATTATAAGTACAGAAAAATGTATACTAACTAAACATTAACCATTAAAAAGCATATGTAGCAATATTAGTATCAGTCAAAGTAAAACACAAGGCAAAACAATTACTAAAATTAAGCAGGGCTATTTCAAATTTAACAGGAACCCATAGAATTATAAATCCATTGGTGACTCAGAAGAGAGGTTCAACCTCTGTAAATCAAAGCGTCACATATCATAGATGACAAATAGACACATTCATGATTGTCAACTATTTTAACACATCGATCACAGTGCCTGATTGAACAAGAAGGCAAATAATTAGAAATGATAAAGAAGAATTGAAAACACGAGTTACTTAATTGGCATACGTAGGGCAATGCAGCCAGTGACCACATAGTTCTTATTTGTGTTGAATGCACAAGGGACATCCATCAACATTGACCATATGCTGCACTGTAAAACAAATGTTGACACATTTTATAGGAATGAAAATATCAAAGTGATGTACTCTCATTACAATGGAGTTAGCAGCAATTCAAAGGAACAAATACAACTAGAAAAACCCAAATGTTTGTAAATTAAGCAACACAGAATTAGCCCAGGAGATAAAAAAATACACATGGGTGATTAGAAAGTATTTCAAATTTAATGATAATTAAAATGTGACTTATGAAACCCTGTGGAATGCATCCAAATTTAGGCTTGGAAAGAAATATGAAGCTGTCTTGGTTTTCTTGGACTATTGTAACAAAGCACTATAAACTGGGTGGCTTATAATAAAAGATATAAATTTATAATTCATATTTATGGACCCTGGGAAGTTCAAGATCAAAGTACCAGCAGATTCGTGCCTGGTGAGGATTCACTTCCTAGCTTGCAAAAGGCACTTTCTCACCGTGTGCTCACATATTGGAAGAGGCAAGGGAGCTCTCTGGGGTTTCTTTCATGAAGACACTAATTCTATTCATTAGGGCTCCACCCTTATGACCTAGTCACCTTCCAAAGACCCCACCTCATAATACTGTCATATTGGGTATTAGGTTCTCACATGAATTTTAGGGGGATAGCAATATTCAGACAATAGCTTTCATTACTTGTAATGGTTAATTACTGCTGAATATTTATCACTATAAATCACCGTTGATGAATAAGAATTAATAAACGCTGAAAATTGATGCTGTAAGTATCTATCTAAGCCAGCTAGAAAAGAATATTCAACCACTTGAACTCAAAGATATTAGAAGGCTGTAAATTAAAGAGAAAATATTAATAAAATTAAAAAAAATCACTTCTAAAATTGTGGAGATCTCTGAAAATCCTCTCCTCCTTAAAAGCAATGAGAACACTTGAAAATGTCTAAATGAAAATGTTCAGAACACTAATAATTAACCAAAAGCTTACAACAGTCAGAGGCTGGTTGATTTAAGAAGAATGGTTGAATTTTGGTAAAAGCAGAAGGCTTTGTGGTGTTTTAACATGATCTATTCTCCTTGTCTTCTCCCCAATTTCATGGTAGCCTTGTACTCCAGTCTTGAAGGCACTATAGCTGGGAAAACTAAGAGCATAATAGCCACTGAAGGGGGAAGAACAAGAATGGAGTTCCTCAAAAAGCTCCAAGTGGAGAGAACTTTGTGCATTTGGCCTGGTATCTCCCTGGAAAAAATCCATGTATGGAATTTGTTTTTATTTGACTTGACAGAGAGGTTGCACAGTGGGAAAAGATGTTTCCCCACTTAGGATACACATTCTTCTCAAGTACCCATGCAACTTATTCTTAGGTAGACAGTGGGGTTACGTTATACAACAAGGCCAAGTGAAGTTAAGGCAATTGAAATTGTACAAACTATGTCTCTGACCCCACAGGAAATAAAGAGCAGAGAGAAATTTGGAAAATTTGCAAATATGTGGAAATTAAGCAGCACATTCATAAATAATAAATGGCTCAAATATGGAATCAGGGAATCTTTTAGACAATGATATGAGACAAATGAAAATAAAAGGATGGCATACCAAATGAACAGGATTTAGTACATTTTATGCAGCTAAAGAAGTGCTTAAAGGTCAATTTATAGCTGTGAATGTCTGCATGTAAAATTAAGAATATCTGAAAGCAGTTATCTAACTATCCACCTTTAGGTCATGGATTAAGAAGAGCAAATTAGGCTGGGCAAGGCAGCTCACACCTGTAATCTCAGCACTTTGGGAGGCCAAGGCAGGTGGATCGCGAGGTCAGGAGTTCGAGAACAGCCTGGCCAACATAGTGAAAACCCAATTCTACTTAAAATACAAATATTAGACAGGTGTGGTGGCAAATGCCTGTAATCCCAGCTACTCGAGAGGCTGAGGCAGGAGAATCGTTTGAACCCAGGAGGCAGAAGTTGCAGTGAGCCAAGATTGCGCCATTGCATTCCAGCCTGGATGACACAGCAAG